>NW_027485854.1:0-29885 GCF_050908995.1 Andrena cerasifolii
TAATTTTTTAAATTTTTTTAATTTTTAAAATTTTTTTTAATTTTAAAAATTTTTTTTAAATTTTTTAATTTTTTTTTAATTTTTAAATTTTTTTATTTTTTTTTTAATTTTTGAAAATTTATCTAATTTTTTTTTAATTTTTTTAAAAGTATTATTTTTTTATTTCAAAAATATTTTTTAATTTTTTTTAATTTTTTTCAAATTTTTAATTTTTTTTTAAATTTTCTTATAATTTTTTTACTTTTTTTTTTAAATTTTTTAAAATTTTTTAAAAATTTTCTTTGCTTTATTTATATTTAAATTTTTAAAAATTTTAAAAAAAATTTTTTTTAAATTTGTTTCAATTTTTTAACAAAATTAAAAAAAATTATTTAGTTTTTAATTTTTTTAATTTTTAAATTTTTTTTTAAATTATTTTTATTTTTTAATTTTTTAATTTTTTTAATTTTTTAATTTTTAAATTTTTTTTTTAATTTTAAATTTTTTTTTAATTTTAAATTTTTTTTTCAATTTTAAAATTTTTTTTTTATTTTTTTTTAATTTTTGAAAATTTTTGTAAATTTTTTTAAAATTTTTTTAAAAGTATTATCTTTTTATTTCAAAAATGTTTTTAATTTTTGAAAATTTTTTCAAATTTTTAAATTTTTTTTAAATTTTCTTATATTTTTTTTTTTAATTTTTTAAAATTTTTTAAAAAATTTTTTTTAATTTTTTTAAAATTTTTATTTTAATTTTTTTTAATTTTTAAATTTTTTTTTAAAATTATTTATATTCTTTTAATTTTTTTAATTTAATTTTTTTTTAATTTTAAAATTTTTTTTTAACTTTAAAATTTTTTTTTAATTTTAAAATTTTTTTTTTAATTTTTAATTTTTTTTGATGTTTAATTTTTTTTTTATTTTTAAAATTTTTTTTTTTAATTTTTGAAAATTTTTCTAATTTTTTTTTTAATTTTTTTAATAGTATTATTTTTTTATTTCAAAAATGTTTTTTTAATTTTTTAAAAATTTTTTTTTAATATTTATTTTTTTTTAATTTTTAAAATTTTCTTAAAACTTTTTTTTAATTTTTCAAACAAATTTTTTTAATTTTTTAAATTTTTTTTTTAAATTTTTAAATTTTTTTTTATTTTTTTTAAATTATAATTTTTTTATTTCAAGAAATGTTTTTTAATTTTTTTCCTTTTATTTTAATTTTTTTAATTTTTTTAATTTTTTCAATTTTTAATTTTTTTTAAATTTTCGTATAATTTTTTTAATTTAAAATTTTTTTTTTAATTTTTTAAAATTTTTTTAAAATTTTTAAAAATTTTCTTTGCTTTATTTATATTTAAATTTTTAAAATTTAAAAAAAAAATTTTTTTTAATTTGTTTCAATTTATTAACAAAATTAAAAAAAATTATTTAGTTTTTAATTTTTTTAATTTTTAAATTTTTTTTAAAATTATTTATATTTTTTAATTTTTTTAATTTTTTAAATTTTTTTAATTTTTAAAATTTTTTTTAATTTTAAAAATTTTTTTTTAATTTTAAAATTTTTTTTTTAATTTTTAAAAATTCTTTTTATTTTTTTTTTAATTTTTGAAAATTTTTCTAATTTTTTTTAATTTTTTTAAAAGTATTATTTTTTATTTAAAAAATGTTTTTTAATTTTTTTTTAATTTTTTCAAATTTTTAATTTTTTTTTTAAATTTTCTTATAATTTTTTTTTAATTTTTAATTTTTTTTTAAATTTTTATTTTATTTTTTTTTAATTTTTAAAATTTTTAAAATTTTTTTTAAATTATTTATATTTTTTAATTTTTTTATTTTTTTTAATTTTAAAATTTTTTTTTTAATTTTAAAATTTTTTTTTTAATTTTTAAATTTTTTTATTTTTTTTTAATTTTTGAAATTTTTTTAAAATTTTTTTAAAAGTATTATTTTTTTATTTCAAAAATGTTTTTTAATTTTGTTTTTAATTTCTTTAAATTTTTTTTTAAAATTATAATTTTTTTATTTCAACAATTTTTTTTTAATTTTTTTAATTTTTTAAATTTTTTTTTAAATTTTTTTATAATTTTTTTTAATTTTTAAAATTTTTTTAAAATTTTTTTTATTTTTTTTTAATTTTTGAAAATTTTTCTAATTTTTTTTTAATTTTTTTAAAAGTATTATTTTTTATTTAAAAAATGTTTTTTAATTTTTTTTTAATTTTTTCAAATTTTTAATTTTTTTTTTAAATTTTCTTATAATTTTTTTTTTAATTTTTAATTTTTTTTTTAATTTTTATTTTATTTTTTTTTAATTTTTAAAATTTTTAAAATTTTTTTTTAAATTATTTATATTTTTTAATTTTTTTATTTTTTTTAATTTTAAAATTTTTTTTTTAATTTTAAAATTTTTTTTTTAATTTTTAAATTTTTTTTATTTTTTTTTAATTTTTGAAATTTTTTTAAAATTTTTTTAAAAGTATTATTTTTTTATTTCAAAAATGTTTTTTAATTTTGTTTTTAATTTCTTTAAATTTTTTTTTAAAATTATAATTTTTTTATTTCAACAATTTTTTTTTAATTTTTTTAATTTTTTAAATTTTTTTTTAAATTTTTTTATAATTTTTTTTAATTTTTAAAATTTTTTTAAAATTTTTTTTATTTTTTTTTAATTTTTGAAAATTTTTCTAATTTTTTTTAAATTTTTTTAATAGTATTATTTTTTATTTAAAAAATGTTTTTTAATTTTTTTAAATTTTTTTTAAATTTTTAAATTTTTTTTAAAATTTCCTTATAATTTTTTTTAATTTTTAAATTTTTTTAAAAATTTTTTAAAAATTTTTTAAAATTTTTTTAAAAATTTTTTAAAATTTTTTTTAAAATTTTTTAAATTTTTTTTTAAAATTTTATAAATTTTTTTTTAAAATTTTTTAAAATTTTTTAAAATTTTTTTTTTTTAATTTTTAAATTTTTTTTTTAAATTTTTTAAAAATTTTTAATTTGTTTTTTAATTATAATTTTTTTATTTCAAAAAATGTTTTTTAATTTTTTTTCTTTTATTTCAATTTTTTAAATTTTTTTAATTTTTAAAATTTTTTTTTTAATTTTAAAAATTTTTTTTTATTTTTTTTTAATCTTTGAAAATTTTTCTAAATTTTTTTTTTAATTTATTTAAAAGTATTATTTTTTTATTTCTAAAATGTTTTTTAATTATTTAACTTCTTTTTAATTTTTCTTTTTCTTTTTTTTAATTTTTTTTTAATTTTTAAATTTTTCTTAAAACTTTTTTTTTAATTTTTTAAACAAAATTTTTTAATTTTTAAAAATTTTTTTTTAAATTTTTCAAATTTTTAAAATTTTTTTTTTAAAATTATAATTTTTTTATTTAAAAAAATGTTTTTTAATTTTTTTAAAATTTTTTTATTTTATTTTAATTTTTTAATTTTTTTAATTTTTTAAATTTTTTTTTTAAATTTTCTTATATTTTTTTTTTAATTTTTAAAATTTTTTTTTATTTTTTTTAATTTTTGAAAATTTTTCTAATTTTTTTTTTAATTTTTTAAAAGTATAATGTTTTTATTTCAAAAATGTTTTTTAAATTTTTTTTTTTTAATTTTTCTTAATCTTTAAAAAAAATTTTTTTTAAATTTTTATTTTAATTTTTTTTTAATTTTTAAATTTTCTTCTATTTTTTTAAAATTATTTATATTTTTTAATTTTTAAAATTTTTTAAATTTTTTTAATTTTTTGAATTTTTAAAATTTTTTTTAATTTTTAAATTTTTTTTAAAATTATTTATATTTTTTAATTTTTTTAATTTTTTAAATTTTTTTAATTTTTAAAATTTTTTTTTAATTTTAAAAATTTTTTTTTAATTTTAAAATTTTTTTTTTTAATTTTTAAAAATTCTTTTTATTTTTTTTTTAATTTTTGAAAATTTTTCTAATTTTTTTTTAATTTTTTTAAAGTATTATTTTTTTTATTTCAAAAATGTTTTTAATTTTTTTTTAATTTTTTCAAATTTTTAATTTTTTTTTAAATTTTCTTATAATTTTTTTACTTTTTTTTTTAAATTTTTTAAAATTTTTTAAAAATTTTCTTTCCTTTATTTATATTTAAATTTTTAAAAATTTAAAAAAAAATTTTTTTTAAATTTGTTTCAATTTTTTAACAAAATTAAAAAAAAATTATTTAGTTTTTAATTTTTTTAATTTTTAAATTTTTTTTTAAATTATTTTTATTTTTTAATTTTTTTAATTTTTTTAATTTTTTTAATTTTTAAATTTTTTTTTAATTTTTAAATTTTTTTTTAATTTTAAATTTTTTTTTCAATTTTAAAATTTTTTTTTTATTTTTTTTTAATTTTTGAAAATTTTTGTAAATTTTTTTTTAATTTTTTTAAAAGTATTATCTTTTTATTTCAAAAATGTTTTTTAATTTTTTTTTAATTTTTTTAAAATTTTTTTGTAAAATTATAATTTTTTTATTTCAAAATTTTTTTTTTAATTTTTTAAAATTTTTTTCTTTTATTTTAATTTTTTAATTTTTTTTAATTTTTTAAATTTTTTTTTAAATTTTCTTATAATTTTTTTTAATTTTTTAAATTTTTTTAAAATTTTTTTTATTTTTTTTAATCTTTGAAAATTTTTCTAAATTTTTTTTTTAATTTATTTAAAAGTATTATTTTTTATTTCAAAAATGTTTTTTAATTTTTTAACTTCTTTTTAATTTTTCTTTTTCTTTTTTTAATTTTTTTTTAATTTTTAAATTTTTCTTAAAACTTTTTTTTAATTTTTTAAACAAAATTTTTTAATTTTATAGAATTTTTTTTTAAATTTTTCAAATTTTTAAAATTTTTTTTTAAAATTATAATTTTTTTATTTCAAAAATGTTTTTAATTTTTTTAAATTTTTTTCTATTATTTTAATTTTTTAATTTTTTTAATTTTTTAAATTTTTAAATTTTCTTATAATTTTTTTTTAATTTTTAAAATTTTTTAAAAATTTTTTTTTATTTTTTTTTTATTTTTTGAAAATTTTTCTAATTTTTTTTTAATTTTTTTAAAAGTATTATTTTTTTATTTCAAAAATGTTTTTTAATTTTTTAACTTCTTTTTAATTTTTCTTTTTCTTTTTTTTAATTTTTTTTTAATTTTTAAATTTTTTAAAATTTTTATTTTATTTTTTTTAATTTTTAAAATTTTTTTTATTTTTTTTTAAATTATTTATATTTTTTAATTTTTTTATTTTTTTAATTTTAAAATTTTTTTTTAATTTTAAAATTATTTTTTTAATTTTAAATTTTTTTTTTAATTTTAAAATTTTTTTTTTTAATTTTTAAATTTTTTTTTATTTTTTTTTAATTTTTGAAAATTTTTCTAAATATTTTTTTAATTTTTTTAAAAGTATTATTTTTTTATTTCAAAAATGTTTTTTAATTTTTTTTTTTAATTTTTTTAAAATTTTTTTGTAAAATTATAATTTTTTTATTTCAAAAAATTTTTTTTTAATTTTTTAAAATTTTTTTCTTTTATTTTAATTTTTTAATTTTTTTAATTTTTTTAATTTTTTTTTAAATTTTCTTATAATTTTTTTTAATTTTTTAAATTTTTTTAAAATTTTTTTATTTTTTTTTAATCTTTGAAAATTTTTCTAAATTTTTTTTTTAATTTATTTAAAAGTATTATTTTTTTATTTCAAAAATGTTTTTTAATTTTTTAACTACTTTTTAATTTTTCTTTTTCTTTTTTTTAATTTTTTTTTAATTTTTAAATTTTTCTTAAAACTTTTTTTTTAATTTTTTAAACAAAATTTTTTAATTTTATAAAATTTTTTTTTAAATTTTTCAAATTTTTAAATTTTTTTTTTAAAATTATAATTTTTTTATTTCAAAAAATGTTTTTTAATTATTTAAAAATTTTTTTTCTTTTATTTTAATTTTTTAATTTTTTTAATTTTTTAAAATTTTTTTTTAAATTATAATTTTTTTATTTCAAAAAATGTTTTTAATTTTTTTAAATTTTTTTCTATTATTTTAATTTTTTAATTTTTTTAATTTTTTAAATTTTCTTATAATTTTTTTTTAATTTTTAAAATTTTTTAAAAATTTTTTTTATTTTTTTTTATTTTTTGAAAATTTTTCTAATTTTTTTTTAATTTTTTTAAAAGTATAATTTTTTTATTTCAAAAATGTTTTTTAAAATTTTTTTTTTAATTTTTTTAATTTTTAAAAAAAAAATTTTTTAAATTTTTATTTTAATTTTTTTTTAATTTTTAAATTTTCTTTTATTTTTTTAAAATTATTTATATTTTTTAATTTTTAAAAATTTTTTTTAATTTAAAAAATTTTTTTTTAATTTTAAAATTTTTTTTTTTAATTTTTAAAATTTTTTTTTATTTTTTTTTTAATTTTTGAAAATTTTTCTAATTTTTTTTTAATTTTTTTAAAAGTATTATTTTTTATTTAAAAAATGTTTTTTAATTTTTTTTTAATTTTTTCAAATTTTTAAATTTTTTTTAAAATTTCCTTATAATTTTTTTTAATTTTTAAATTTTTTAAAATTTTTTTAAAAATTTTTTAAAATTTTTTTTAAAATTTTTTAAATTTTTTTTAAAAATTTTATAAATTTTTTTTTAAAATTTTTTAAAATTTTTTTAAAATTTTTTTTTTTAATTTTTAAATTTTTTTTTTAAATTTTTTAAAAATTTTTAATTTGTTTTTTAATTATAATTTTTTTATTTCAAAAAATGTTTTTTAATTTTTTTTCTTTTATTTCAATTTTTTAAATTTTTTTAATTTTTAAAAATTTTTTTTTTAATTTTAAAATTTTTTTTTTATTTTTTTTTAATCTTTGAAAATTTTTCTAAATTTTTTTTTTAATTTATTTAAAAGTATTATTTTTTTATTTCAAAAATGTTTTTTAATTATTTAACTTCTTTTTAATTTTTCTTTTTCTTTTCTTTAATTTTTTTTTAATTTTTAAATTTTTCTTAAAACTTTTTTTTTAATTTTTTAAACAAAATTTTTTAATTTTTTAAAATTTTTTTTTAAATTTTTCAAATTTTTAAAATTTTTTTTTTAAAATTATAATTTTTTTATTTAAAAAAATGTTTTTTAATTTTTTTAAAATTTTTTTCTTTTATTTTAATTTTTTAATTTTTTTAATTTTTTAAATTTTTTTTTAAATTTTCTTATATTTTTTTTTAATTTTTAAAATTTTTTTTTATTTTTTTTTAATTTTTGAAAATTTTTCTAATTTTTTTTTAATTTTTTAAAAGTATAATGTTTTTATTTCAAAAATGTTTTTTAATTTTTTTTTTAATTTTTTTTAATCTTTAAAAAAAAAATTTTTTAAATTTTTATTTTAATTTTTTTTTAATTTTTAAATTTTCTTCTATTTTTTTTAAATTATTTATATTTTTTAATTTTTAAAATTTTTAAAATTTTTTTAATTTTTTAAATTTTTAAAATTTTTTTTAATTTTTAAATTTTTTTTTTTAATTTTTAAAATTTTTTTTTTAATTTTTGAAAATTTTTCTAAAATTGTTTTTAATTTTTTTAAAGTATTATTTGTTTTATTTCAAAAATGTTTTTAATTTTTTTTTAATTTTTTCAAATTTTTAATTTTTTTTAAATTTTCTTATAATTTTTTTACTTTTTTTTTAAATTTTTTAAAATTTTTTAAAAATTTTCTTTCCTTTATTTATATTTAAATTTTTTAAAATTTAAAAAAAATTTTTTTTAAATTTGTTTCAATTTTTTAACAAAATTAAAAAAAATTATTTAGTTTTTAATTTTTTTAATTTTTAAATTTTTTTTTAAATTATTTATATTTTTTAATTTTTTTAATTTTTTAAATTTTTTTAATTTTTAAAATTTTTTTTAATTTTAAAAATTTTTTTTAAATTTTTTAATTTTTTTTTAATTTTTAAATTTTTTTTATTTTTTTTTTAATTTTTGAAAATTTATCTAATTTTTTTTTAATTTTTTTAAAAGTATTATTTTTTTATTTCAAAAATATTTTTTAATTTTTTTTAATTTTTTTCAAATTTTTAATTTTTTTTTAAATTTTCTTATAATTTTTTTACTTTTTTTTTTAAATTTTTTAAAATTTTTTAAAAATTTTCTTTGCTTTATTTATATTTAAATTTTTAAAAATTTAAAAAAAATTTTTTTTTAAATTTGTTTCAATTTTTTAACAAAATTAAAAAAAATTATTTAGTTTTTAATTTTTTTAATTTTTAAATTTTTTTTTAAATTATTTTTATTTTTTAATTTTTTTAATTTTTTTAATTTTTTTAATTTTTAAATTTTTTTTTTAATTTTTAAATTTTTTTTTTAATTTTAAATTTTTTTTTCAATTTTAAAATTTTTTTTTTATTTTTTTTAATTTTTGAAAATTTTTGTAAATTTTTTTAAAATTTTTTTAAAAGTATTATCTTTTTATTTCAAAAATGTTTTTAATTTTTGAAAATTTTTTCAAATTTTTAAATTTTTTTTAAATTTTCTTATATTTTTTTTTTAATTTTTAAAATTTTCTTAAAACTTTTTTTTAATTTTTCAAACAAATTTTTTTAATTTTTTAAATTTTTTTTTTAAATTTTTAAATTTTTTTTTATTTTTTTTAAATTATAATTTTTTTATTTCAAGAAATGTTTTTTAATTTTTTTCCTTTTATTTTAATTTTTTTAATTTTTTTAATTTTTTCAATTTTTTAATTTTTTTTAAATTTTCGTATAATTTTTTTTAATTTAAAAATTTTTTTTAATTTTTTAAAATTTTTTTAAAATTTTTAAAAATTTTCTTTGCTTTATTTATATTTAAATTTTTTAAAATTTAAAAAAAAAAAATTTTTTAAATTTGTTTCAATTTATTAACAAAATTAAAAAAAATTATTTAGTTTTTAATTTTTTTAATTTTTAAATTTTTTTTTTAAATTATTTATATTTTTTAATTTTTTTAATTTTTTAAATTTTTTTAATTTTTAAAATTTTTTTTTAATTTTAAATTTTTTTTTTTAATTTTAAAATTTTTTTTTTTAATTTTTAAAAATTCTTTTTATTTTTTTTTTAATTTTTGAAAATTTTTCTAATTTTTTTTTAATTTTTTTAAAAGTATTATTTTTTATTTAAAAAATGTTTTTTTAATTTTTTTTTAATTTTTTCAAATTTTTAATTTTTTTTTTAAATTTTCTTATAATTTTTTTTTAATTTTTAATTTTTTTTTAAATTTTTATTTTATTTTTTTTTAATTTTTAAAATTTTTTTTATTTTTTTTTAAATTATTTATATATTTTAATTTTTTTATTTTTTTTAATTTTAAAATTTTTTTTTTAATTTTAAAATTTTTTTTTAATTTTTAAATTTTTTTTATTTTTTTTTAATTTTTGAAATTTTTTTAAAATTTTTTTAAAAGTATTATTTTTTTATTTCAAAAATGTTTTTTAATTTTGTTTTTAATTTCTTTAAATTTTTTTTAAAATTATATTTTTTTTATTTCAACAATTTTTTTTTAATTTTTTTAATTTTTTAAATTTTTTTTAAAATTTTTTTATAATTTTTTTTAATTTTTAAAATTTTTTTAAAATTTTTTTTATTTTTTTTTAATTTTTGAAAATTTTTCTAATTTTTTTTAAATTTTTTTAAAAGTATTATTTTTTTATTTAAAAAATGTTTTTTAATTTTTTAAAATTTTTTTTAAATTTTTAAATTTTTTTTAAAATTTCCTTATAATTTTTTTTAATTTTTAAATTTTTTTAAAAATTTTTTAAAAATTTTTTAAAATTTTTTTAAAAATTTTTTAAAATTTTTTTTAAAATTTTTTAAAATTTTTTTTAAAATTTTATAAATTTTTTTTTAAAATTTTTTAAAATTTTTTTAAAATTTTTTTTTTTAATTTTTAAATTTTTTTTTTAAATTTTTTAAAAATTTTTAATTTGTTTTTTAATTATAATTTTTTTATTTCAAAAAATGTTTTTTAATTTTTTTTCTTTTATTTCAATTTTTAAAATTTTTTTAATTTTTAAAATTTTTTTTTTAATTTTAAAAATTTTTTTTTATTTTTTTTTAATCTTTGAAAATTTTTCTAAATTTTTTTTTTAATTTATTTATGTTAGAAATGGGCAAGTACACTTACCCATCTAGGTATCAACCGTGTCTTTCATGACGAGCGGTAGCGACGAAACTACCACGAGCTAAACCTTAGATTAGTGCGTTATATACCTTTGTATAGCAAGGACCTTTCTTATGTCGTGTAAATAACAAAGGCAAATACATTACAATAACCATATCGACGAGTATCTCACTTAATAAAACCATCAGGTTATGGGCCCAGTGACGTTCCCACTGCGCGTAATTAAAAATAAGTAAGGTGAAAGTGAAAACAAGGAAACAAAAGTTTATCCAAACAAAGAACAACATGGCCACGTTGAACCCAAATCATATCCAGAAGCTTGGCGAGAAGAACTATGAATCCTGGAAAATCCAAGTAAGAAGTCTTCTGATATTCAACGAGCTGTGGTCATATACAAACGGAAAAGAAGCACAGACCAAAGAAAACGCACTCGAATGGTCGAAGAAAGATGAAAAGGCATTGGCGTTGATCCTATTAAGCGTGGAGAACAATCAGTTAAACCACGTGAAAAGGGCCGAAACTTCGCATGAAGCTTGGGAAAAACTAAAGAGCGTACATGAGTCCAGAGGTCCAGTGCGAAAAGCCGCTCTTTATAAGCAATTACACAGGCTGAAAAAGGAACCTCAGCAAACTATGACGCAATACATTAACGACTTCCAATTTAAAGTCGAACAGTTGGAAGGAGTGGGGATAAAGATTCCAGACGAACTAGCGTCGATAATGTTGCTGAGCTCCTTGCCAACAGAGTACGAAAATTTCGCGGTTGCCATCGAGTCACGTGACGAGTTACCTAACCTCGAAAGCCTAAAGTTAAAGTTGATAGAAGAGGAAGCGAGGAAAGGAGAAACCAGCAACAAAGCAGAGGAAGAAACCAACAGTAACAATGCCTTAGTAACAAAAAAATATAACAAAAACAAAAAGGATAAGGAAAAGCAAAATAAATTTAATGGAAACTGCAACATATGCAAAAAGTATGGACACCGTGCAAGGGATTGTCGTACGAAGATGGACAATTCAACACAAGGTCGGAGCGACGCATGGACAGCCTCAGCGTTTAACAACTATTGCACAAAATCCACCACTTGGTATCTAGATAGTGGAGCGACCACACATATGAGTAATGATAAAAACAAATTCACAGACATTCATGATCATCACAGCCAAATATACACAGCCACCGAAGAGAGTGTAAACTCGATGGGAAAAGGACAAATTGAACTAAAAATCAACATCGCAAATAAAAACAAAAACAACATTAAATTAAAAGAGGCCATGTTCGTACCCAGCTTCAAGAACAATTTGATGTCAGTGTCCAAAATAACCAAAAATGGGTACAGGGTGACCTTTTACAAAGACAGTGCTAAAATAACGCGTCCAGACGGGTCACTGGCAATGATTGCGAAGGAACAAAATGGCCTGTATGTAGTGGAAGAAAGTGCAAAACATAGTGCCATGATACAAACGGAACAAAACAGTGCAATAACCAAATGGCACCAAAGATTGGGGCACTTAAATTACAGCGACGTACGAAAATTAAAAAACAAGGAAATGGTGATTGGAATAAAGGACAAAATTGACATTTCCAATCCTATATGTGAAATATGCGAAAAAGCAAAAATACACCAGTTGCCCTTTAAATCGTCTGTGCGAAGAGAAAAGGAAGTACTAGGGTTAGTGCACAGTGATATATGTGGTCCATTTAGTAAAGCATCTTTAGGGGGAGCCAAATACTTTGTGACCTTCATAGATGACAAAAGTCGTCACGTTCAGGTCAAACCATTAAAGAACCGATCTGATGTACTGGATGCGTTCAAAGAATATAAGGCTCGTGTAGAAAACTCAACAGGCCACAGAATTAAGAAATTGAGGACCGACAACGGTACTGAATATCTATCGCACGCATTTAGTGAATTTTTGAAAAAGGAAGGCATAACAAGGGAACTAACTGTAGAATACACGCCCCAACAGAATGGAGTGTCCGAAAGGCTAAATCGTACTCTAGTAGAAATGGCCAGATGTTTGCTTATGCAAGCAGAACTACCAATCACCTTATGGGCCGAGGCAATTGGAACAGCGGCATATATAAGAAATAGATGTCCAACGACAGCAAATCAAGAAACCACGCCGCATGAAGTTTGGACCGGCGAGAAACCATACGTAGGTTTTCTAAGAAAATTTGGAAGCCGAGTCATAGCCCTAGAGAAGGGACGCAAAAGAAATAAATTCGAGCCCAAAGGAAAAGAATACGTCCTAGTCGGATATTCAGAAGAGGCCAAAGCATACCGCTTGTGGGAAAGAGGAACAAAAAAAGTCTTTAAAAGAAGAGACGTTCGTTTTATAGAAGACCAAGGGACAAGCACATGCAAAGACGAACCAAGCCTACTAGAAGCACAAATAAAAAAACCAGTCCCAAAAACAACAGACGCAGAGAGTTCAGCAGAGGACAGTTCATCAGAGGAAGATGTCAGCGAAGATCTCTCTCAAAAAGAAGAACCAGCAGAAGAACCACCAATCAGCAATGACACTCCGAAAACCAGCCGAGGACCGGGTCGTCCCAAACTGGAGAAGACGGGAAAGCCAGGCAGACCACGAAAATTATACCAAACCAAACAAACTCAACAAGCACCAACAACTGTACGTCAGGCGATGGAAGATCCAAACCAAGACGCATGACTACACGCAATGAAAGAAGAATATGACACTTTGATGGAAAACAACACATGGATCTTGGTGAGTAGACCCAAGAATAAAAAAGTAATAAAGAATAAATGGGTGTTTAAGGTCAAGGAGCATCAGGATGGCTCCATCCAAAAATACAAAGCCAGACTAGTGGCTAGAGGCGACCAACAACGCGAAGGGATAGATTTCAATGAGGTTTTCGCACCAGTGGCACGTTTGGAGAACATCCGTACGCTGTTAGGAGTCAGCGCCATAAGAGGAATGCATATCCATCAAATGGACGTCATAACTGCGTATGTACAAGGCGATTTGCGAGACGAGTTATATATGGAGCAGCCTGAACAGTTTGTCAAACCGGGTGCGGAAGAGAGAGTATGTAAGTTGAATAAACCTCTATACGGCCTGAAACAGGCCGGACGCGAGTGGTATCGCAAATTAGATAATTACTTAACTAGCATTAACTTTAAAAGAACACCCCAGAATCCTTGTGTATATACCGAGCCGACAACGGGCCAAGATACAATAATAGTAGTATATGTCGACGATCTGTTAATAGCGTCCGCGAATTTAGAAAATGTAATTAAGTTAAAAGAAATATTAAAACAAAAATTTAAAATGAAGGATTTAGGAAATGTTAGAGACATCTTGGGAATACACATAGAAAGAGAAGGGGATATAGGCAGCATTACAATAAAGCAAAAGAAATATATAAAAGATCTCTTAAAAAGGTTCCACATGGAAGACTGTAATCCCATGAATACGCCCATAGAAAAAAATCTAAATGTTCTACAGTTACTGTCGGAAACCAAAGATAACGTTAACGAAAAGTTAGATAAGCCATATAGGGAACTAGTAGGTAGTTTAAATTATCTGGCAAACGCCACGAGGCCCGACATAGCTTTTACAACCAATTTACTGAGCCGGTTCTGTGAAAATCCGTCCTCAACTCATTGGAAGATGGCGAAGCGAGTACTAAAGTATCTAAAAGGGACAATAGAATATAGCATAAAGTACAACACTGAGCAAAATAACTTTATGGCATATGTAGATGCCGATTGGGCAAGCGACACAAGCGATAGGAAGTCATATACTGGATTCCTTTTATGTATAGCGGGCGGTCCGATCAGCTGGTGTAGTAAGAAACAAAAGTCCGTCGCGCTCTCTACCATGGAGGCAGAGTACATGGCTCTTTCGCAAGCCGCGAACGAAGTAGACTATGTAAGAAAATTGTTAAAACATATGAAAATCACTAACCTAATAGAAAATGCGACGGAAATATACTGTGATAATCAAAGTGCGATACAGTTATCTAAGAACAGCGTGCACCATTCACGCAGTAAACATATAGACATTAGGTATCATTTTTCCCGAGACGCGCAGGAAACAGGCATTATAGACGTAAAATACCTAAGTACAAACTTAATGGTAGCTGATATACTAACAAAAGCGTTATCTAGATGTAAACACGAAATATGTGTTCAATTAATGAATATGAATTAGAGTTATTACAGACACAATGATATGGGGGAGTGTTAGAAATGGGCAAGTACACTTACCCATCTAGGTATCAACCGTGTCTTTCATGACGAGCGGTAGCGACGAAACTACCACGAGCTAAACCTTAGATTAGTGCGTTATATACCTTTGTATAGCAAGGACCTTTCTTATGTCGTGTAAATAACAAAGGCAAATACATTACAATAACCATATCGACGAGTATCTCACTTAATAAAACCATCAATTTAAAAGTATTATTTTTTTATTTCTAAAATGTTTTTTAATTATTTAACTTCTTTTTAATTTTTCTTTTTCTTTTTTTTAATTTTTTTTTAATTTTTAAATTTTTCTTAAAACTTTTTTTTTAATTTTTTAAACAAAATTTTTTAATTTTTTAAAATTTTTTTTTAAATTTTTCAAATTTTTAAATTTTTTTTTTTAAAATTATAATTTTTTATTTAAAAAAATGTTTTTTAATTTTTTAAAAATTTTTTTATTTTATTTTAATTTTTTAATTTTTTTAATTTTTTAAATTTTTTTTAAATTTTCTTATATTTTTTTTTAATTTTTAAAATTTTTTTTTATTTTTTTTTAATTTTTGAAAATTTTTGTAAATTTTTTTAAAATTTTTTTAAAAGTATTATCTTTTTATTTCAAAAATGTTTTTAATTTTTGAAAATTTTTTCAAATTTTTAAATTTTTTAAAAATTTTCTTATATTTTTTTTTTTAATTTTTTAAAATTTTTTAAAATTTTTTTTTTAATTTTTTTTTAAATTTTTATTTTAATTTTTTTTAATTTTTAAATTTTTTTTTAAAATTATTTATATTCTTTTAATTTTTTTAATTTAATTTTTTTTTAATTTTAAAATTTTTTTTTAACTTTAAAATTTTTTTTTAATTTTAAAATTTTTTTTTTAATTTTTAATTTTTTTTAATGTTTAAATTTTTTTTTTATTTTTAAAATTTTTTTTTTAATTTTTGAAAATTTTTCTAATTTTTTTTTTAATTTTTTTAATAGTATTATTTTTTTATTTCAAAAATGTTTTTTAATTTTTTAAAAATTTTTTTTTAATATTTATTTTTTTTTAATTTTTAAAATTTTCTTAAAACTTTTTTTTAATTTTTCAAACAAATTTTTTTAATTTTTTAAATTTTTTTTTTAAATTTTTAAATTTTTTTTTATTTTTTTTTAAATTATAATTTTTTTATTTCAAGAAATGTTTTTTAATTTTTTTCCTTTTATTTTAATTTTTTTAATTTTTTTAATTTTTTCAATTTTTTAATTTTTTTTAAATTTTCGTATAATTTTTTTTAATTTAAAAATTTTTTTTTAATTTTTTAAAATTTTTTTAAAATTTTTAAAAATTTTCTTTGCTTTATTTATATTTAAATTTTTTAAAATTTAAAAAAAAAATTTTAAATTTGTTTCAATTTATTAACAAAATTAAAAAAAATTATTTAGTTTTTAATTTTTTTAATTTTTAAATTTTTTTTTTAAATTATTTATATTTTTTAATTTTTTTAATTTTTTAAATTTTTTTAATTTTTTAAATTTTTTTTTAATTTTAAAAATTTTTTTTTAATTTTAAAATTTTTTTTTTTAATTTTTAAAAATTCTTTTTATTTTTTTTTTAATTTTTGAAAATTTTTCTAATTTTTTTTTAATTTTTTTAAAAGTATTATTTTTTATCTAAAAAATGTTTTTTAATTTTTTTTTAATTTTTTCAAATTTTTAATTTTTTTTTTAAATTTTCTTATAATTTTTTTTTTAATTTTTAATTTTTTTTAAAATTTTTATTTTATTTTTTTTTAATTTTTAAAATTTTTTTTATTTTTTTTTAAATTATTTATATTTTTTAATTTTTTTATTTTTTTTTAATTTTAAATTTTTTTTTTTAATTTTAAAATTTTTTTTTTAATTTTTAAATTTTTTTTTTTTTTTTAATTTTTGAAATTTTTTTAAAATTTTTTTAAAAGTATTATTTTTTTATTTCAAAAATGTTTTTTAATTTTGTTTTTAATTTCTTTAAATTTTTTTTTAAAATTATAATTTTTTTATTTCAACAATTTTTTTTAAATTTTTTTAATTTTTTAAATTTTTTTTTAAATTTTTTTATAATTTTTTTTAATTTTTTAAATTTTTTTAAAATTTTTTTTATTTTTTTTTAATTTTTGAAAATTTTTCTAATTTTTTTTTAATTTTTTTAAAAGTATTATTTTTTTATTTAAAAAATGTTTTTTAATTTTTTAAAATTTTTTTTAAATTTTTAAATTTTTTTTAAAATTTCCTTATAATTTTTTTTAATTTTTAAATTTTTTTAAAAATTTTTTAAAAATTTTTTAAAATTTTTTTAAAAATTTTTTAAAATTTTTTTTAAAATTTTTTAAAATTTTTTTTAAAATTTTATAAATTTTTTTTTAAAATTTTTTAAAATTTTTTTAAAATTTTTTTTTTTAATTTTTAAATTTTTTTTTTAAATTTTTTAAAAATTTTTAATTTGTTTTTTAATTATAATTTTTTTATTTCAAAAAATGTTTTTTAATTTTTTTTCTTTTATTTCAATTTTTTAAATTTTTTTAATTTTTAAAATTTTTTTTTTAATTTTAAAAATTTTTTTTTATTTTTTTTTAATCTTTGAAAATTTTTCTAAATTTTTTTTTTAATTTATTTAAAAGTATTATTTTTTTATTTCTAAAATGTTTTTTAATTATTTAACTTCTTTTTAATTTTTCTTTTTCTTTTTTTAAATTTTTTTTTAATTTTTAAATTTTTCTTAAAACTTTTTTTTTAATTTTTTAAACAAAATTTTTTAATTTTTTAAATTTTTTTTTTAATTTTTTTTAATCTTTAAAAAAAAAATTTTTTAAATTTTTATTTTAATTTTTTTTTAATTTTTAAATTTTCTTCTATTTTTTTAAAATTATTTATATTTTTTAATTTTTAAAATTTTTTAAATTTTTTTAATTTTTTGAATTTTTAAAATTTTTTTTAATTTTTAAATTTTTTTTTTTAATTTTTAAATTTTTTTTTTTAATTTTTGAAAATTTTTCTAAAATTGTTTTTAATTTTTTTAAAGTATTATTTTTTTTATTTCAAAAATGTTTTTAATTTTTTTTTAATTTTTTCAAATTTTTAATTTTTTTTTAAATTTTCTTATAATTTTTTTACTTTTTTTTTTAAATTTTTTAAAATTTTTTAAAAATTTTCTTTCCTTTATTTATATTTAAATTTTTTAAAATTTAAAAAAAAAATTTTTTTAAATTTGTTTCAATTTTTTAACAAAATTAAAAAAAATTATTTAGTTTTTAATTTTTTTAATTTTTAAATTTTTTTTTAAATTATTTATATTTTTTAATTTTTTTAATTTTTTTAATTTTTTTAATTTTTAAAATTTTTTTTAATTTTAAAAAATTTTTTTTAAATTTTTTAATTTTTTTTTAATTTTTAAATTTTTTTTATTTTTTTTTTAATTTTTGAAAATTTATCTAATTTTTTTTTAATTTTTTTAAAAGTATTATTTTTTTATTTCAAAAATATTTTTTAATTTTTTTTTAATTTTTTTCAAATTTTTAATTTTTTTTTAAATTTTCTTATAATTTTTTTACTTTTTTTTTAAATTTTTTAAAATTTTTTAAAAATTTTCTTTGCTTTATTTATATTTAAATTTTTAAAAATTTAAAAAAAAATTTTTTTTAAATTTGTTTCAATTTTTTAACAAAATTAAAAAAAATTATTTAGTTTTTAATTTTTTTAATTTTTAAATTTTTTTTTAAATTATTTTTATTTTTTAATTTTTTTAATTTTTTTAATTTTTTTAATTTTTAAATTTTTTTTTAATTTTTAAATTTTTTTTTAATTTTAAATTTTTTTTTCAATTTTAAAATTTTTTTTTTATTTTTTTTTAATTTTTGAAAATTTTTGTAAATTTTTTTTTAATTTTTTTAAAAGTATTATCTTTTTATTTCAAAAATGTTTTTAATTTTTGAAAATTTTTTCAAATTTTTAAATTTTTTTTAAATTTTCTTATATTTTTTTTTTTAAATTTTTTAAAATTTTTTAAAATTTTTTTTTTAATTTTTTTTAAAATTTTTTTTTTAATTTTTTTTAAAATTTTTATTTTAATTTTTTTTAATTTTTAAAATTTTTTTTTTAATTATTTATATTCTTTTAATTTTTTTAATTTAATTTTTTTTTAATTTTAAAATTTTTTTTTAACTTTAAAATTTTTTTTAATTTTTAAAATTTTTTAAATTTTTTTAATTTTTTGAATTTTTAAAATTTTTTTTAATTTTTAAATTTTTTTTTTTAATTTTTAAATTTTTTTTTTTAATTTTTGAAAATTTTTCTAAAATTGTTTTTAATTTTTTTAAAGTATTATTTTTTTTATTTCAAAAATGTTTTTAATTTTTTTTTAATTTTTTCAAATTTTTAATTTTTTTTTAAATTTTCTTATAATTTTTTTACTTTTTTTTTTAAATTTTTTAAAATTTTTTAAAAATTTTCTTTCCTTTATTTATATTTAAATTTTTTAAAATTTAAAAAAAAATTTTTTTTAAATTTGTTTCAATTTTTTAACAAAATTAAAAAAAATTATTTAGTTTTTAATTTTTTTAATTTTTAAATTTTTTTTTAAATTATTTATATTTTTTAATTTTTTTAATTTTTTTAATTTTTTTAATTTTTAAAATTTTTTTTAATTTTAAAAATTTTTTTTAAATTTTTTAATTTTTTTTTAATTTTTAAATTTTTTTTATTTTTTTTTTAATTTTTGAAAATTTATCTAATTTTTTTTTAATTTTTTTAAAAGTATTATTTTTTTATTTCAAAAATATTTTTTAATTTTTTTTTAATTTTTTTCAAATTTTTAATTTTTTTTTAAATTTTCTTATAATTTTTTTACTTTTTTTTTAAATTTTTTAAAATTTTTTAAAAATTTTCTTTGCTTTATTTATATTTAAATTTTTAAAAATTTTAAAAAAAAATTTTTTTAAATTTGTTTCAATTTTTTAACAAAATTAAAAAAAATTATTTAGTTTTTAATTTTTTTAATTTTTAAATTTTTTTTTAAATTATTTTTATTTTTTAATTTTTTTAATTTTTTTAATTTTTTTAATTTTTAAATTTTTTTTTAATTTTAAATTTTTTTTTTCAATTTTAAAATTTTTTTTTTATTTTTTTTTAATTTTTGAAAATTTTTGTAAATTTTTTTTTAATTTTTTTAAAAGTATTATCTTTTTATTTCAAAAATGTTTTTAATTTTTGAAAATTTTTTCAAATTTTTAAATTTTTTTTAAATTTTCTTATATTTTTTTTTTTAAATTTTTTAAAATTTTTTAAAATTTTTTTTTTAATTTTTTTTAAAATTTTTTTTTTAATTTTTTTTAAAATTTTTATTTTAATTTTTTTTAATTTTTAAAATTTTTTTTTTAATTATTTATATTCTTTTAATTTTTTTAATTTAATTTTTTTTTAATTTTAAAATTTTTTTTTAACTTTAAAATTTTTTTTTAATTTTAAAATTTTTTTTTTAATTTTTAATTTTTTTTAATATTTAAATTTTTTTTTTATTTTTAAAATTTTTTTTTTTAATTTTTGAAAATTTTTCTAATTTTTTTTTTAATTTTTTTAATAGTATTATTTTTTTATTTCAAAAATGTTTTTTAATTTTTAAAAATTTTTTTTTTAATATTTATTTTTTTTTAATTTTTAAAATTATCTTAAAACTTTTTTTTTAATTTTTCAAACAAATTTTTTTAATTTTTTAAATTTTTTTTTTAAATTTCTAAATATTTTTTTAATTTTTTTAAAAGTATTATTTTTTTATTTCAAAAATGTTTTTTAATTTTTTTTTTAATTTTTTTAAAATTTTTTTGTAAAATTATAATTTTTTTAATTCAAAAATTTTTTTTTAATTTTTTTAAATTTTTTTCTTTTATTTTAATTTTTTAATTTTTTTTAATTTTTTAAATTTTTTTTTAAATTTTCTTATAATTTTTTTTAATTTTTTAAATTTTTTTAAAATTTTTTTTATTTTTTTTAATCTTTGAAAATTTTTCTAAATTTTTTTTTTAATTTATTTAAAAGTATTATTTTTTATTTCAAAAATGTTTTTTAATTTTTTAACTTCTTTTTAATTTTTCTTTTTCTTTTTTTTAATTTTTTTTTAATTTTTAAATTTTTCTTAAAACTTTTTTTTTAATTTTTTAAACAAAATTTTTTAATTTTATAAAATTTTTTTTTAAATTTTTCAAATTTTTAAAATTTTTTTTTTAAAATTATAATTTTTTTATTTCAAAAAATGTTTTTTAATTTTTTAAAAATTTTTTTTCTTTTATTTTAATTTTTTAATTTTTTTAATTTTTTAAAATTTTTTTTAAATTATAATTTTTTTATTTCAAAAAATGTTTTTAATTTTTTTTAAATTTTTTTCTATTATTTTAATTTTTTAATTTTTTTAATTTTTTAAATTTTTAAATTTTCTTATAATTTTTTTAATTTTTTAAATTTTTTAAAAATTTTTTTTTATTTTTTTTTAATTTTTGAAAATTTTTCTAATTTTTTTAAAATTTTTTTAAAAGTATTATTTTTTTATTTAAAAAATGTTTTTTAATTTTTTTAAATTTTTTTTAAATTTTTAATTTTTTTTTAAAATTTCCTTATAATTTTTTTTAATTTTTAAATTTTTTTAAAAATTTTTTAAAAATTTTTTAAAATTTATTTAAAAATTTTTTAAAATTTTTTTTAAAATTTTTTAAAATTTTTTTTAAATTTTTTAAAAATTTTTAATTTGTTTTTTAATTATAATTTTTTTATTTCAAAAAATGTTTTTTAATTTTTTTTCTTTTATTTCAATTTTTAAAATTTTTTTAATTTTTAAAATTATTTTTTTTAATTTTAAAAATTTTTTTTTATTTTTTTTTAATCTTTGAAAATTTTTCTAAATTTTTTTTTAATTTATTTAAAAGTATTATTTTTTTATTTCAAAAATGTTTTTTAATTATTTAACTTCTTTTTAATTTTTCTTTTTCTTTTTTTTAATTTTTTTTTAATTTTTAAATTTTTCTTAAAACTTTTTTTTTAATTTTTTAAACAAAATTTTTTAATTTTTTAAAATTTTTTTTTAAATTTTTCAAATTTTTAAAATTTTTTTTTTAAAATTATAATTTTTTTATTTCAAAAAATGTTTTTTAATTTTTTAAAAAATTTTTTTCTTTTATTTTAATTTTTTAATTTTTTTAATTTTTTAAAATTTTTTTTTAAATTATAATTTTTTTATTTCAAAAAATGTTTTTTAATTTTTTTAAATTTTTTTTCTATTATTTTAATTTTTTAATTTTTTTAATTTTTTAAATTTTTAAATTTTCTTATAATTTTTTTTTAATTTTTAAAATCTTTTTTTAAATTATTTTAAAATTTTTTTTAAATTTAAAAAAAAAAAATTTTTTAAATTTCTATTTTAATTTTTTTTTAATTTTTAAACTTTTTTAATTTATTTTAAAATTATTTATATTCTTTAAATTTTTTAATTTTTAATTTTTTTAATTTTTTAATTTTTTTAATATTTTAAATTTTTTTTAAATTTTCTTTTATTTTTTTGAATTTTTGAAATCTTTTTTAAATTTTTTTAAAAATTTTTTTAAATTTAAAAAAAAAAATTTTTAATTTCTATTTTATTTTTTTTTTAATTTTTAAATTTTTTTAATTTTTTTTAAAATTATTTATATTTTTTAATTTTTTTAATTTTTAATTTTGTTTTTAATTTTTAAATTTTTTTTTAATTTTTAAATTTTTTTTTTAATTTTAAAAATTTTTTTTTTAATTTGTAAATTTTTTTTATTTTTTTTTAATTTTTGAAATTTTTTAAATTTTATTTTTAAATTTTTAAAACTTTTTTAAAATTTTTTTAAAATTATAATTTTTTTATTTCAAAAAATGATTTTTAATTTTTTTTAAATTTTTTTCTTTTATTTTATTTTTTTTAATTTTTTTAATTTTTAAATTTTTTTTTTAATTTTTAAATGTTTTTAAAATTATAATTTTTTTATTTAAAAAAATGTTTTTTAATTTTTTTCTTTTATTTTAATTTTTTTAAATTTTTTAATTTTTTAAAATTTTTTTTAAAACTATAATTTTTTTATTTAAAAAAATGTTTTTTATTTTTTTTTTAATTTTTAAAATTTTCTTAAAACTTTTTTTTTTAATTTTTCAAACAAATTTTTTTAATTTTTTTAAAATTTTTTTTAAATTTTTAAATTTTTTTTATTTTTTTTTAAAATTATAATTTTTTTATTTAAAAAAATGTTTTTTAATTTTTTTCCTTTTATTTTAATTTTTTAATTTTTTTAATTTTTTCAATTTTTTCAATTTTTTAATTTTTTTTTTAAATTTTCTTCTAATTTTTTTTAATTTTAAAAATTTTTTAAAATTTTTAAAAAATTTTTTTTAATTTTTTTTTTAAATTTTCTTAAAGTTTTTTTAATTTTTAAAATTTTTTAAAATTTTTTTTTTAATTTTTGAAAATTTTCTTATATTTTTTTTAATTTTTAAAAATTTTAAAAAAATTTTAAAATTTTTTTTTAAAATTTTTACTTTAATTTTTTTTTAATTTTTAAATTTTCTTCTATTTTTTTAAAATTATTTATATTTTTTAATTTTTTAAATTTTAAAAATTTTTTTAATTTTTTTAATTTTTAAAATTTTTTTTAAATTTTTAACTTTTTTTTTAATTTTCAAAACTTTTTTTCTAATTTTAAAATTATTTTTTTTAATTTTTAAAATTTTTTTTTATTTTTTTTTAATTTTTGAAAATTTTTCTAAATTTTTTTTTAATTTTTTTAAAAGTATTATTTTTTATTTCAAAAATGTTTTTTAATTTTTTTTTTAATTTTTTCAAATTTTTAATTTTTTTTTTAAATTTTCTTATAATTTTTTTTTAATTTTTAAATTTTTTTTAAAAATTTTATTTTAATTTTTTTTAATTTTTAAATTTTTTTTTATTTTTTTTTAAATTATTTATATTTTTTAATTTTTTTATTTTTTTTAATTTTAAAATTTTTTTTTTAATTTTAAAATTATTTTTTTAATTTTTAATTTTTTTTTATTTTTTTTTAATTTTTGAAAATTTTTCTAAATTTTTTTTAATTTTTTTAAAAGTATTATTTTTTTATTTCAAAAATGTTTTTTAAATTTTTTTTTAATTTTTTTAAAATTTTTTTTAAAATTATAATTTTTTTATTTCAAAAAATGTTTTTTAATTTTTTAAAATTTTTTTTCTTTTATTTTAATTTTTTAATTTTTTTAATTTTTTAAATTTTTTTTAAATTTTCTTATAATTTTTTTTAATTTTTTAAATTTTTTTAAAATTTTCTTATATTTTTTTTTAATTTTTAATTTTTTTTATTTTTTTAAATTATTTATATTTTTTAATTTTTTTAATTTTTTTTTTAATTTTTAAAATTTTTTTATTTTTTTAATTTTTTTAATTTTTAAATTTTTTTTTAATTTAAATTTTTTTTTTTAATTTTTAAATTTTTTTTTTATTTTTTTTAATTTTTGAAAATTTTTCTAATTTTTTTTTAATTTTTTTAAAAGTATTATTTTTTATTTAAAAAATGTTTTTTAATTTTTTAAAATTTTTTTTTTAATTTTTATTTTTTTTAAATTTTTTTTTTAATTTTTAAAATTTTCTTAAAACTTTTTTTTTAATTTTTCAAACAAATTTTTTTAATTTTTTTTAAATTTTTTTTTATTTTTTTTTTAAATTATAATTTTTTTATTTCAAAAAATGTTTTTTTAATTTTTTTCCTTTTATTTTAATTTTTTAATTTTTTAAATTTTTTTAATTTTTTCAATTTTTTCAATTTTTTTATTTTTTTTTAAATTTTCTTATAATTTTTTTTAATTTTAAAAATTTAAAAAAAAAATTTTTTTAATTTTTTAAAATTTTTTAAAATTTTTTAAAAAATTTCTTTGCTTTATTTTGATTTAAATTTTTTAAAAAATTTTAAATTTTTTTTTAAAATTTGTTTAAATTTTTTAACAAAATTAAAAAATTCATTTATTTTTTAATTTTTTTCTATACTTTTTAATTTTTTTAATTTTTTTAATTTTTAAAACTTTTTTTATTTTTTTTTTAATTTTTGAAAATTTTTCTAAATTTTTTTTTAATTTTTTTAAAAGTATTATTTTTTATTTCAAAAATGTTTTTTAATTTTTTTTAATTTTTTCAAATTTTTAATTTTTTTTTAAATTTTCTTATAATTTTTTTTTAATTTTTTTTAAATTTTTTTTAAAATTATAATTTTTTTATTTCAAAAAATGTTTTTTAATTTTTTTCCTTTTATTTTAATTTTTTCAATTTTTTAATTTTTTTTTTAAATTTTCTTATAATTTTTTTTAATTTTTTTAATTTTTTTAATTTTAAATTTTTTTTTATTTCTTTTTTAATTTTTGAAAATTTTTCTAATTTTTTTTAAATTTTTTTAAAAGTATAATTTTTTATTTCAAAAATGTTTTTTAATTTTTTTTTAATTTTTTCAAATTTTTAATTTTTTTTTAACTTTTAAAATTTTAAAAAAAATTTTTTTTAAATTTTTTTAAAATTTTTAAAATTTTTTTAAAATTTTTAAATTTTTTTTAATTTTTTAAACAATTTTTTTTAATTTTTTTAAATTTTTTTTAAAATTTTTTAAAATTTTTTTTTTTTAAATTATAATTTTTTTATTTCAAAAAATGTTTTTAATTTTTTTTCTTTTATTTTAATTTTTCTAATTTTTTCAATTTTTTCAATTTTTTTTTAAATTTTCTTATAATTTTTTTTAATTTTTAAAATTTTTTAAAAAAATTTTTTTTTTATTTTTTCAATTTTTTTTAAAATTTTTAAAAAATTTCTATGCTTTATTTTTATTTAAATTTTTTAAAATTTAAAAGAAAAATTTTTTAAATTTGTTTCAATTTTTTAACAAAATTAAAAAAATTATTTATATTTTTTAATTTTTTTAATTTTTTTATTTTTTTTAATTTATAAAATTATTTTTTAATTTTTAAATTTTTTTTTTAAATTTTTAATTTTTTTTAATTTTTAAAATTTTTTTAAAATTTTTATTTTAATTTTTTTTAATTTTTAAATCCTTTTTATATTTTTTTAAATTATTTATATTTTTTAATTTTTTTAATTTTTTTAATTTTTTTAATTTTTTTAATTTTTTTAATTTATAAAATTATTTTTTAATTTTTAAAATTTTTTTTTTAAATTTTTAATTTTTTTTTAATTTTTAAATTTTTTTAAAATTTTTATTTTAATTTTTTTTAATTTTTAAATCCTTTTATATATTTTTTTAAATTATTTATATTTTTTAATTTTTGTTAATTTTTTTAATTTTTTTATTTTTTTTAATTTTAAAATTTTTTTTTAATTTTAAAATTATTTTTTTTAATTTTTAAATTTTTTTTTATTTTTTTTTAATTTTTGAAATTTTTTCTAAATTTTTTTTTAATTTTTTTAAAAGTATTATTTTTTTATTTCAAAAATGTTTTTTAATTTTTTTTTAATTTTTTTAAATTTTTTTTTAAAATTATAATTATTTTATTTCAAAAAATGTTTTTTAATTTTTTTAAAATTTTTTTCTTTTATTTTAATTTTTTAAATTTTTTTTTAAATTTTCCAATAATTTTTTTTAATTTTTAAAATTTAAAATTTTTTTTTTTATTTTTTTTAATTTTTGAAAATTTTTCTAATTTTTTTTAAATTTTTTTAAAAGTATTATTTTTTTATTTCAAAAATGTTTTTAATTTTTTCTTAATTTTTTAAACAATTTTTTTTAATTTTTTAAAATTTTTTTTAAAATTTTTTAAAATTTTTTTTAATTTTTAAAAAAATTTTTTTTTAAATTTTTATTTTATTTTTTTTTAATTTTTAAATTTTTTTTTATTTTTTTTTAATTATTTATATTTTTTAATTTTTTAAATTTTTTTAATTTTTTTAATTTTTTTAATTTTTAATTTTTTTTTTTAATTTTTAATTTTTTTTTAATTTTTAAATTTTTTTTTAAATTTTAAAATTATTTTTTTTTAATTTTTAAATTTTTTTTTTTTTTTTTTAATTTTTGAAAATTTTTCTAATTTTTTTAAAAGTATTATTTTTTTATTTCAAAAATGTTTTTAATTTTTTTTTAATTTTTTCAAATTTTTAATTTTTTTTTAATTTTTAAAATTTTTAAAAATTTTTTTTTAAATTTTTTTAAAATTTTTAAATTTTTTTTAATTTTTAAAATTTTTTTTAATTTTTTTTTAATTTTTGAAAATTTTCTTAAAACTTTTTTTTTTTAATTTTTTAAACAAATTTTTTTAATTTTTTAAAATTTTTTTAAAAATTTTTTAAAAATTTTTATTTTTTTTTAAATTATAATTTTTTTATTTCAAAAAATGTTTTTTAATTTTTTCAATTTTTTTTTAATTTTTTTTATAATTTTTTTTAATTTTTAAAATTTTTAAAAAATTTTTTTTTTAATTTTTTAAAATTTTTTTAAAATTTTTAAAAAATTTCTATGCTTTATTTTTATTTAAATTTTTTAAAAAATTAAAAAAAATTTTTTTAAGTTTGTTTCAATTTTTTAACAAAATTAAAAAATTCATTTATTTTTTAAATTTTTTTCTATACTTTTTAATTTTTTTAATTTTTTTAATTTTTAAAACTTTTTTTATTTTTTTTTTAATTTTTGAAAATTTTTCTAAAATTGTTTTTAATTTTTTTAAAAGTATTATTTTTTTATTTCAAAAATGTTCTTTAATTTTTTTTTAATTTTTTCATATTTTTAAATTTTTTTTAAATTTTCTTATAATTTTTTAAAAAAAATTTTTAAATTTTTTTTTAAATTTTTTAAAAATTTTCTTTGCTTTATTTATATTTAAATTTTTGAAACTTTTTAAAATTTTTTTTTTTTAAATTTGTTTCAATTTTTTAACAAAATTAAAAAAATGATTTATTTTTTAATTTTTTTAATTTTTAAATTTTTTTAAAATTATTTATATTTTTTAATTTTTTTTTAATTTTTAAAATTTTTTTTAAATTTTTTTTAAATTTTTAAAATTTTTTTTAATTTTTAAAAATTTTTTTAATTTTTTTTTTAATTTTTGAAAATTTTCTTAAAACTTTTTTTTTAATTTTTTAAACAATTTTTTTTAATTTTTTAAAATTTTTTTAAAAATTTTTTTAAATTTTTTATTTCTTTTTTAAATTATAATTTTTTTATTTCAAAAATGTTCTTTAATTTTTTTTTAATTTTTTCATATTTTTAAATTTTTTTTAAATTTTCTTATAATTTTTTTAAAAAAATTTTTAAAATTTTTTTTAAATTTTTTAAAAATTTTCTTTGCTTTATTTATATTTAAATTTTTGAAACTTTTTAAAATTTTTTTTTTTAAATTTGTTTCAATTTTTTAACAAAATTAAAAAAATGATTTATTTTTTAATTTTTTTAATTTTTAAATTTTTTTAAAATTATTTATATTTTTTAATTTTTTTTTAATTTTTAAAAATTTTTTTTAAATTTTTTTTAAATTTTTAAAATTTTTTTTAATTTTTAAAAATTTTTTTAATTTTTTTTTTAATTTTTGAAAATTTTCTTAAAACTTTTTTTTTAATTTTTTAAACAATTTTTTTTAATTTTTAAAATTTTTAAAAAATTTTTTTTTTTAATTTTTAAAAATTTTTTTAAAATTTTTAAAAAATTTCTATGCTTTATTTTTATTTAAATTTTTTAAAAAATTAAGAAAATTTTTTTTAAGTTTGTTTCAATTTTTTAACAAAATTAAAAAAATTCATTTATTTTTAATTTTTTTTCTATACTTTTAATTTTTTTAATTTTTTTAATTTTTAAATTTTTTTTTATTTTTTTTTTAATTTTTGAAAATTTTTCTAAAATTGCTTTGAATTTTTTTAAAAGTATTATTTTTTTATTTCAAAAATGTTTTTTAATTTTTTTTTAATTTTTTCATATTTTAAATTTTTTTTTAAATTTTTTAAAATTTTTTAAAAAATTTTTTTTTAAATTTGTTTCAATTTTTTAACAAAATTAAAAAAATTAATTATTTTTTAATTTTTTTAATTTTTAAATTTTTTTTTAAATTATTTATATTTTTTAATTTTTTAAATTTTTTAAATTTTTTTTAATTTTTAAAATTTTTTTTAATTTTTAAATTTTTTTTTAAATTTTTAACTTTTTTTTTAACTTTTTAAATTTTTTTCTAATTTTAAAATTATTTTTTTTAATTTTTAAAATTTTTTTTTTATTTTTTTTTAATTTTTGAAAATTTTTCTAATTTTTTTTTAATTTTTTTAAAAGTATTATTTTTTTATTTCAAAAATGTTTTTTAATTTTTTTAATTTTTTAAAATTTTTAATTTTTTTTACATTTTCTTATAATTTTTTTTTAATTTTTAAATTTTTTTAAAATTTTTTAAAATTTTTTATTTCTTTTTTAAATTATAATTTTTTTATTTCAAAAAATGTTTTTTAATTTTTTTTCTTTTATTTTAATTTTTTTAATTTTTTTAATTTTTTCAATTTTTTTAAAATTTTCTTATAATTTTTTTTAATTTTTAAAATTTAAAAAAAAATTTTT
Source organism: Andrena cerasifolii (assembly GCF_050908995.1). Classification (NCBI taxonomy): domain Eukaryota; kingdom Metazoa; phylum Arthropoda; class Insecta; order Hymenoptera; family Andrenidae; genus Andrena; species Andrena cerasifolii. Next base: position 28,902 of record NW_027485854.1, read on the forward strand.
TTTAATTTTTAAAAATTTTTTTTTAATTTTTAAAAATTTTTTTAAAATTTTTAAAAAATTTCTATGCTTTATTTTTATTTAAATTTTTTAAAAAATTAAAATTTTTTTTAAAGTTTCTTTCAATTTTTTAACAAAATTAAAAAAATTCATTTATTTTTAATTTTTTTTCTATACTTTTAATTTTTTAAATTTTTTTAATTTTTAAATTTTTTTTTATTTTTTTTTTAATTTTTGAAAATTTTTCTAAAATTGTTTTTAATTTTTTTTAAAGTATTATTTTTTTATTTCAAAGATGTTTTTTAATTTTTTTTTAATTTTTTCAAATTTTTAATTTTTTTTTTAAATTTTCTTATAATTTTTTTTTAATTTTTAAATTTTTTTTAAAAATTTTATTTTAATTTTTTTTAATTTTTAATTTTTTTTATTTTTTTTAAAATTATTTATATTTTGTAATTTTTTTATTTTTTTTTAATTTTAAAATTTTTTTTTAATTTTAAAATTACTTTTTTTAATTTTTAAATTTTTTTTTATTTTTTTTTAATTTTTGAAAATTTTTCTAAATTTTTTAAAAATTTTTTTAAAAGTATTATTTTTTATTTCAAAAATGTTTTTTAATTTTTTTTTAATTTTTTCAAATTTTTAATTTTTTTTAACTTTTAAAATTTAAAAAAAAAAATTTTTAATTTTTTTTAAATTTTTAAAATTTTTTTAAAATTTTTAAATTTTTTTTTAATTTTTTAAACAATTTTTTTTAATTTTTTAAAATTTTTTTTAAAATTTTTTAAAATTTTTTTTAAAATTTTTAAAAATTTTTTTTTTTTAAATTATAATTTTTTTATTTCAAAAAATGTTTTTTAATTTTTTTTCTTTTATTTTAATTTTTCTAATTTTTTCAATTTTTTCAATTTTTTTAAAATTTTCTTATAATTTCTTTTAATTTTTAAAATTTTTTAAAAAAATTTTTTTTTATTTTTTAAAATTTTT
>NW_027485855.1:0-29870 GCF_050908995.1 Andrena cerasifolii
ATTTTGGCCAATAAATCAGGAGAAAATGAAGTGGAAAGAGGTATACTAAATTTCAGCATCAAAGGCATCGCCTTAAAGTTGCAAATAAGAGGCGCAGGCCTTTCAAGAGGCGTTCGAAAATTCTGCGTCTCTTCGTTAAACAGTCACTGTCTCGAAACACCTGCGCCACTTCTCGCTCTTTGATTTGCTCTCCGGAGACGTTACTTTGTGCCATCTCTTTCGACGGCATGTTCTCCTGTTACAAAGCCCAATGTTGTGCATTCTGAAAATTTTCGCTAGATTTTGGCCAATATATCAGGAGAACATGAAGTGGAAAGAGGTATACTAAATTTCAGCTTCAAAGGCATCGCCTTAAAGTTGCAAATAAGAGGCGCAGGCCTTTCAAGAGGCGTTCGAAAATTCTGCGTCTCTTCGTTAAACAGTCACTGTCTCGAAACACCTGCGCCACTTCTCGCTCTTTGATGTGCTCTCCGGAGACATTACTTTGTTCCATCTCTATCGACGGCATGTTCTCCTGTTACAAAGCCCAATTTTGTGTATTCTCGAAATTTTCGCCAGATTTTGGCCAATAAATCAGGAGAAAATGAAGTGGAAAGAGGTATACTAAATTTCAGCATCAAAGGCATCGCCTTAAAGTTGCAAATAAGAGGCGCAGGCCTTTCAAGAGGCGTTCGAAAATTCTGCGTCTCTTCGTTAATCAGTCACTGTCTCGAAACATCTGCGCCACATCTCGCTCTTTGATTTGCTCTCCGGAGACGTTACTTTGTGCCATCTCTTTCGACGGCATGTTCTCCTGTTACAAAGCCCAATTCTGTGCATTCTGAAAATTTTCGCCAGATTTTGGCCAATATATCAGGAGAACATGAAGTGGAACGAGGTATACTAAATTTCAGCTTCAAAGGCATCGCCTTAAACTTGTAATTAAGAGGCGCAGGCCTTTCAAGAGGCGTTCGAAAATTCTGCGTCTCTTCGTTAAACAGTCACTGTCTCGAAACACCTGCGCCACTTCTCGCTCTTTGATTTGCTCTCCGGAGACGTTACTTTGTGCCATATCTTTCGACGGCATGTTCTCCTGTTACAAAGCCCAATGTTGTGCATTCTGAAAATTTTCGCTAGATTTTGGCCAATATATCAGGAGAACATGAAGTGGAAAGAGGTATACTAAATTTCAGCTTCAAAGGCATCGCCTTAAAGTTGCAAATAAGAGGCGCAGGCCTTTCAAGAGGCGTTCGAAAATTCTGCGTCTCTTCGTTAAACAGTCACTGTCTCGAAACACCTGCGCCACTTCTCGCTCTTTGATTTGCTCTCCGGAGACGTTACTTTGTGCCATCTCTTTCGACGGCATGTTCTCCTGTTACAAAGCCCAATGTTGTGCATTCTGAAAATTTTCGCTAGATTTTGGCCAATATATCAGGAGAACATGAAGTGGAAAGAGGTATACTAAATTTCAGCTTCAAAGGCATCGCCTTAAAGTTGCAAATAAGAGGCGCAGGCATTTCAAGAGGCGTTCGAAAATTCTGCGTGTCTTCGTTAAACAGTCACTGTCTCGAAACATCTGCGCCACTTCTCGCTCTTTGATTTGCTCTCCGGAGACATTACTTTGTTCTATCTCTTTCGACGGCATGTTCTCCAGTTACTAAGCCCAATTTTGTGCATTCTGAAAATGTTCGCCAGATTTTGGCCAATATATCAGGAGAACATTAAGTCAAAAGAGGTATACTAAATTTCAGCTTCAAAGGCATCGCCTTAAAGTTGCAAATACGAGGCGCAGGCCTTTCAAGAGGCTTTCGAAAATTCTGCGTCTCTTCGTGAAACAGTCACAGTCTCGAAACACCTGCGCCACTTCTCGCTCTTTGATTTGCTCTCCGGAGACATTACTTTGTTCCATCTCTTTCGACGGGATATTCTCCTGTTACAAAGCCCAATTTTGTGCATTCTGAAAATTTTCGCTAGATTTTGGCCAATATATCAGGAGAACATGAAGTGGAAAGATGTATACTAGATTTCAGCTTCAAAGGCATCGCATAAAAGTATCAAATCAGAGGCGCAGGCCTTTCAAGAGGCGTTCGAAAATTGAGCGACTCTTCGTTAAACAGTCCCTGTCTCGAAACATCTGCGCCACTTCTCGCTCATTGATTTGCCCTCCGGAGACGTTACATTGTGCCATCTCTTTCGACGGCATGTTCTCCTGTTACAAAGCCCAATTTTGTGCATTCTGAAAATTTTCGCCAGATTTTGGCCAATATATCAGGAGAACATGAAGTCAAAAGAGGTATACTAAATTTCAGCTTCAAAGGCATCGCCTTAAAGTTGCAAATACGAGGCGCAGGCCTTTCAAGAGGCGTTCGAAAATTCTGCGTCTCTTCGTGAAACAGTCACAGTCTCGAAACACCTGCGCCACTTCTCGCTCTTTGATTTGCTCTCCGGAGACATTACTTTGTTCCATCTCTTTCGACGGGATATTCTCCTGTTACAAAGCCCAATTTTGTGCATTCTGAAAATTTTCGCTAGATTTTGGCCAATATATCAGGAGAACATGAAGTGGAAAGATGTATACTAGATTTCAGCTTCAAAGGCATCGCATAAAAGTATCAAATCAGAGGCGCAGGCCTTTCAAGAGGCGTTCGAAAATTGAGCGACTCTTCGTTAAACAGTCCCTGTCTCGAAACATCTGCGCCACTTCTCGCTCATTGATTTGCCCTCCGGAGACGTTACATTGTGCCATCTCTTTCGACGGCATGTTCTCCTGTTACAAAGCCCAATTTTGTGCATTCTGAAAATTTTCGCCAGATTTTGGCCAATATATCAGGAGAACATGAAGTCAAAAGAGGTATACTAAATTTCAGCTTCAAAGGCATCGCCTTAAAGTTGCAAATAGGAGGCGCAGGCCTTTCAAGAGGCGTTCGAAAATTCTGCGTCTCCTCGTTAATCAGTCACTGTCTCGAAACATCTGCGCCACATATCTCTCTTTGATTTGCTCTCCGGAGACGTTACTTTGTGCCATCTCTTTCGACGGCATGTTCTCCTGTTACAAATCCCAATTTTGTGCATTCTGAAAATTTTTGCTACATTTTGGCCAATATATCAGGAGAACATGAAGTGGAAAGTGGTATACTAAATTTCAACTTCAAAGGCATCGCTTAAAAGTATCAAATCCGACGGGCGAGCCTTTCAAGAGGCGTTCGAAAATTGTGCGACTCTTCGTTAAACAGTCACTGTCTCGAAACATCTGCGCCACTTCTCGCTCATTGATTTGCCCTCCGGAGACGTTACTTTGTGCCATCTCTTTCGACGGCATGTTCTCCTGTTCCAAAGCCGAATTCTGTGGATTCTGAAAATTTTCGCCAGATTTTGGCCAATATATCAGGAGAACACGAAGTCAAAAGAGGTATACTAAATTTCAGCTTCAAAGGCATCGCCTTAAAGTTGCAAATCAGAGGCGCAGGCCTTTCAAGAGGCTTTCGAAAATTCTGCGTCTCTTCGTGAAACAGTCACTGTCTCGAAACACCTGCGCCACTTCTCGCTCTTTGATTTGCTCTCCGGAGACATTACTTTGTTCCATCTCTTTCGACGGCATGTTCTCCTGTTACAAAGCCCAATTTTGCGTATTCTCGAAATTTTCGCCCGATTTTGGCCAATAAAGCAGGAGAAAATGAAGTTGAAAGAGGTATACTAAATTTCAGCTTCAAAGGCATCGCCTTAAAGTTGCAAATAAGAGGCGCAGGCCTTTCAAGAGGCTTTCGAAAATTCTGCGTCTCTTCGTGAAACAGTCACAGTCTCGAAACACCTGCGCCACTTCTCGCTCTTTGATTTGCTCTCCGGAGACATTACTTTGTTCCATCTCTTTCGACGGCATGTTCTCCTGTTACAAAGCCCAATTTTGTGTATTCTCGAAATTTTCGCCAGATTTTGGCCAATATAACAGGAGAACATGAAGTGGAAAGAGGTATACTAAATTTCAGCTTCAAAGGCATCGCCTTAAAGTTGCAAATAAGGGGCGCAGGCCTTTCAAGAGGCTTTCGAAAATTCTGCGTCTCTTCGTGAAACAGTCACTGTCTCGAAACACCTGCGCCACTTCTCGCTCTTTGATGTGCTCTCCGGAGACATTACTTTGTTCCATCTCTATCGACGGCATGTTCTCCTGTTACAAAGCCCAATTTTGTGTATTCTCGAAATTTTCGCCAGATTTTGGCCAATAAATCAGGAGAAAATGAAGTGGAAAGAGGTATACTAAATTTCAGCATCAAAGGCATCGCCTTAAAGTTGCAAATAAGAGGCGCAGGCCTTTCAAGAGGCGTTCGAAAATTCTGCGTCTCTTCGTTAATCAGTCACTGTCTCGAAACATCTGCGCCACATCTCGCTCTTTGATTTGCTCTCCGTAGACGTTACTTTGTGCCATCTCTTTCGACGGCATGTTCTCCTGTTACAAAGCCCAATTCTGTGCATTCTGAAAATTTTCGCCAGATTTTGGCCAATAAAGCAGGAGAAAATGAAGTTGAAAGAGGTATACTAAATTTCAGCTTCAAAGGCATCGCCTTAAACTTGTAATTAAGAGGCGCAGGCCTTTCAAGAGGCGTTCGAAAATTCTGCGTCTCTTCGTTAAACAGTCACTGTCTCGAAACACCTGCGCCACTTCTCGCTCTTTGATTTGCTCTCCGGAGACGTTACTTTGTGCCATCTCTTTCGACGGCATGTTCTCCTGTTACAAAGCCCAATGTTGTGCATTCTGAAAATTTTCGCTAGATTTTGGCCAATATAACAGGAGAACATGAAGTGGAAAGAGGTATACTAAATTTCAGCTTCAAAGGCATCGCCTTAAAGTTGCAAATAAGGGGCGCAGGCCTTTCAAGAGGCTTTCGAAAATTCTGCGTCTCTTCGTGAAACAGTCACTGTCTCGAAACACCTGCGCCACTTCTCGCTCTTTGATGTGCTCTCCGGAGACATTACTTTGTTCCATCTCTATCGACGGCATGTTCTCCTGTTACAAAGCCCAATTTTGTGTATTCTCGAAATTTTCGCCAGATTTTGGCCAATAAATCAGGAGAAAATGAAGTGGAAAGAGGTATACTAAATTTCAGCATCAAAGGCATCGCCTTAAAGTTGCAAATAAGAGGCGCAGGCCTTTCAAGAGGCGTTCGAAAATTCTGCGTCTCTTCGTTAATCAATCACTGTCTCGAAACATCTGCGCCACATCTCGCTCTTTGATTTGCTCTCCGGAGACGTTACTTTGTGCCATCTCTTTCGACGGCATGTTCTCCTGTTACAAAGCCCAATTTTGCGTATTCTCGAAATTTTCGCCCGATTTTGGCCAATAAAGCAGGAGAAAATGAAGTTGAAAGAGGTATACTAAATTTCAGCTTCAAAGGCATCGCCTTAAAGTTGCAAATAAGAGGCGCAGGCCTTTCAAGAGGCTTTCGAAAATTCTGCGTCTCTTCGTGAAACAGTCACAGTCTCGAAACACCTGCGCCACTTCTCGCTCTTTGATTTGCTCTCCGGAGACATTACTTTGTTCCATCTCTTTCGACGGCATGTTCTCCTGTTACAAAGCCCAATTTTGTGTATTCTCGAAATTTTCGCCAGATTTTGGCCAATAAATCAGGAGAAAATGAAGTGGAAAGAGGTATACTAAATTTCAGCATCAAAGGCATCGCCTTAAAGTTGCAAATAAGAGGCGCAGGCCTTTCAAGAGGCGTTCGAAAATTCTGCGTCTCTTCGTTAATCAATCACTGTCTCGAAACATCTGCGCCACATCTCGCTCTTTGATTTGCTCTCCGGAGACGTTACTTTGTGCCATCTCTTTCGACGGCATGTTCTCCTGTTACAAAGCCCAATTTTGCGTATTCTCGAAATTTTCGCCCGATTTTGGCCAATAAAGCAGGAGAAAATGAAGTGGAAAGAGGTATACTAAATTTCAGCATCAAAGGCATCGCCTTAAAGTTGCAAATAAGAGGCGCAGGCCTTTCAAGAGGCGTTCGAAAATTCTGCGTCTCTTCGTTAATCAATCACTGTCTCGAAACATCTGCGCCACATCTCGCTCTTTGATTTGCTCTCCGGAGACGTTACTTTGTGCCATCTCTTTCGACGGCATGTTCTCCTGTTACAAAGCCCAATTTTGCGTATTCTCGAAATTTTCGCCCGATTTTGGCCAATAAAGCAGGAGAAAATGAAGTTGAAAGAGGTATACTAAATTTCAGCTTCAAAGGCATCGCCTTAAAGATGCAAATAAGAGGCGCAGGCCTTTCAAGAGGCTTTCGAAAATTCTGCGTCTCTTCGTGAAACAGTCACAGTCTCGAAACACCTGCGCCACTTCTCGCTCTTTGATTTGCTCTCCGGAGACATTACTTTGTTCCATCTCTTTCGACGGCATGTTCTCCTGTTACAAAGCCCAATTTTGTGTATTCTCGAAATTTTCGCCAGATTTTGGCCAATATAACAGGAGAACATGAAGTGGAAAGAGGTATACTAAATTTCAGCTTCAAAGGCATCGCCTTAAAGTTGCAAATAAGGGGCGCAGGCCTTTCAAGAGGCTTTCGAAAATTCTGCGTCTCTTCGTGAAACAGTCACTGTCTCGAAACACCTGCGCCACTTCTCGCTCTTTGATGTGCTCTCCGGAGACATTACTTTGTTCCATCTCTATCGACGGCATGTTCTCCTGTTACAAAGCCCAATTTTGTGTATTCTCGAAATTTTCGCCAGATTTTGGCCAATAAATCAGGAGAAAATGAAGTGGAAAGAGGTATACTAAATTTCAGCATCAAAGGCATCGCCTTAAAGTTGCAAATAAGAGGCGCAGGCCTTTCAAGAGGCGTTCGAAAATTCTGCGTCTCTTCGTTAATCAGTCACTGTCTCGAAACATCTGCGCCACATCTCGCTCTTTGATTTGCTCTCCGGAGACGTTACTTTGTGCCATCTCTTTCGACGGCATGTTCTCCTGTTACAAAGCCCAATTCTGTGCATTCTGAAAATTTTCGCCAGATTTTGGCCAATATATCAGGAGAACATGAAGTGGAACGAGGTATACTAAATTTCAGCTTCAAAGGCATCGCCTTAATCTTGTAATTAAGAGGCGCAGGCCTTTCAAGAGGCGTTCGAAAATTCTGCGTCTCTTCGTTAAACAGTCACTGTCTCGAAACACCTGCGCCACTTCTCGCTCTTTGATTTGCTCTCCGGAGACGTTACTTTGTGCCATATCTTTCGACGGCATGTTCTCCTGTTACAAAGCCCAATGTTGTGCATTCTGAAAATTTTCGCTAGATTTTGGCCAATATATCAGGAGAACATGAAGTGGAAAGAGGTATACTAAATTTCAGCTTCAAAGGCATCGCCTTAAAGTTGCAAATAAGAGGCGCAGGCCTTTCAAGAGGCGTTCGAAAATTCTGCGTCTCTTCGTTAAACAGTCACTGTCTCGAAACACCTGCGCCACTTCTCGCTCTTTGATTTGCTCTCCGGAGACGTTACTTTGTGCCATCTCTTTCGACGGCATGTTCTCCTGTTACAAAGCCCAATGTTGTGCATTCTGAAAATTTTCGCTAGATTTTGGCCAATATATCAGGAGAACATGAAGTGGAAAGAGGTATACTAAATTTCAGCTTCAAAGGCATCGCCTTAAAGTTGCAAATAAGAGGCGCAGGCATTTCAAGAGGCGTTCGAAAATTCTGCGTGTCTTCGTTAAACAGTCACTGTCTCGAAACATCTGCGCCACTTCTCGCTCTTTGATTTGCTCTCCGGAGACATTACTTTGTTCTATCTCTTTCGACGGCATGTTCTCCAGTTACTAAGCCCAATTTTGTGCATTCTGAAAATGTTCGCCAGATTTTGGCCAATATATCAGGAGAACATTAAGTCAAAAGAGGTATACTAAATTTCAGCTTCAAAGGCATCGCCTTAAAGTTGCAAATACGAGGCGCAGGCCTTTCAAGAGGCTTTCGAAAATTCTGCGTCTCTTCGTGAAACAGTCACAGTCTCGAAACACCTGCGCCACTTCTCGCTCTTTGATTTGCTCTCCGGAGACATTACTTTGTTCCATCTCTTTCGACGGGATATTCTCCTGTTACAAAGCCCAATTTTGTGCATTCTGAAAATTTTCGCTAGATTTTGGCCAATATATCAGGAGAACATGAAGTGGAAAGATGTATACTAGATTTCAGCTTCAAAGGCATCGCATAAAAGTATCAAATCAGAGGCGCAGGCCTTTCAAGAGGCGTTCGAAAATTGAGCGACTCTTCGTTAAACAGTCCCTGTCTCGAAACATCTGCGACACTTCTCGCTCATTGATTTGCCCTCCGGAGACGTTACATTGTGCCATCTCTTTCGACGGCATGTTCTCCTGTTACAAAGCCCAATTTTGTGCATTCTGAAAATTTTCGCCAGATTTTGGCCAATATATCAGGAGAACATGAAGTCAAAAGAGGTATACTAAATTTCAGCTTCAAAGGCATCGCCTTAAAGTTGCAAATACGAGGCGCAGGCCTTTCAAGAGGCGTTCGAAAATTCTGCGTCTCTTCGTGAAACAGTCACAGTCTCGAAACACCTGCGCCACTTCTCGCTCTTTGATTTGCTCTCCGGAGACATTACTTTGTTCCATCTCTTTCGACGGGATATTCTCCTGTTACAAAGCCCAATTTTGTGCATTCTGAAAATTTTCGCTAGATTTTGGCCAATATATCAGGAGAACATGAAGTGGAAAGATGTATACTAGATTTCAGCTTCAAAGGCATCGCATAAAAGTATCAAATCAGAGGCGCAGGCCTTTCAAGAGGCGTTCGAAAATTGAGCGACTCTTCGTTAAACAGTCCCTGTCTCGAAACATCTGCGCCACTTCTCGCTCATTGATTTGCCCTCCGGAGACGTTACATTGTGCCATCTCTTTCGACGGCATGTTCTCCTGTTACAAAGCCCAATTTTGTGCATTCTGAAAATTTTCGCCAGATTTTGGCCAATATATCAGGAGAACATGAAGTCAAAAGAGGTATACTAAATTTCAGCTTCAAAGGCATCGCCTTAAAGTTGCAAATAGGAGGCGCAGGCCTTTCAAGAGGCGTTCGAAAATTCTGCGTCTCCTCGTTAATCAGTCACTGTCTCGAAACATCTGCGCCACATATCTCTCTTTGATTTGCTCTCCGGAGACGTTACTTTGTGCCATCTCTTTCGACGGCATGTTCTCCTGTTACAAATCCCAATTTTGTGCATTCTGAAAATTTTTGCTACATTTTGGCCAATATATCAGGAGAACATGAAGTGGAAAGTGGTATACTAAATTTCAACTTCAAAGGCATCGCTTAAAAGTATCAAATCCGACGGGCGAGCCTTTCAAGAGGCGTTCGAAAATTGTGCGACTCTTCGTTAAACAGTCACTGTCTCGAAACATCTGCGCCACTTCTCGCTCATTGATTTGCCCTCCGGAGACGTTACTTTGTGCCATCTCTTTCGACGGCATGTTCTCCTGTTCCAAAGCCGAATTCTGTGGATTCTGAAAATTTTCGCCAGATTTTGGCCAATATATCAGGAGAACACGAAGTCAAAAGAGGTATACTAAATTTCAGCTTCAAAGGCATCGCCTTAAAGTTGCAAATCAGAGGCGCAGGCCTTTCAAGAGGCTTTCGAAAATTCTGCGTCTCTTCGTGAAACAGTCACTGTCTCGAAACACCTGCGCCACTTCTCGCTCTTTGATTTGCTCTCCGGAGACATTACTTTGTTCCATCTCTTTCGACGGCATGTTCTCCTGTTACAAAGCCCAATTTTGCGTATTCTCGAAATTTTCGCCCGATTTTGGCCAATAAAGCAGGAGAAAATGAAGTTGAAAGAGGTATACTAAATTTCAGCTTCAAAGGCATCGCCTTAAAGTTGCAAATAAGAGGCGCAGGCCTTTCAAGAGGCTTTCGAAAATTCTGCGTCTCTTCGTGAAACAGTCACAGTCTCGAAACACCTGCGCCACTTCTCGCTCTTTGATTTGCTCTCCGGAGACATTACTTTGTTCCATCTCTTTCGACGGCATGTTCTCCTGTTACAAAGCCCAATTTTGTGTATTCTCGAAATTTTCGCCAGATTTTGGCCAATATATCAGGAGAACATTAAGTGGAGAGATGTATACTAGATTTCAGCTTCAAAGGCATCGCTTAAAAGTTGCAAATCAGAGGCGCAGGCCTTTCAAGAAGCGTTCGAAAATTCTGCGTGTCTTCGTTAAACAGTCACTGTCTCGAAACACCTGCGCCACTTCTCGCTCTTTGATTTGCTCTCCGGAGACGTTACTTTGTGCCATCTCTTTCGACGGCATGTTCTCCTGTTACAAAGCCCAATGTTGTGCATTCTGAAAATTTTCGCTAGATTTTGGCCAATATATCAGGAGAACATGAAGTGGAAAGAGGTATACTAAATTTCAGCTTCAAAGGCATCGCCTTAAAGTTGCAATTAAGAGGCGCAGGCCTTTCAAGAGGCTTTCGAAAATTCTGCGTCTCTTCGTGAAACAGTCACTTTCTCGAAACATCTGCGCCACTTCTCGCTCATTGATTTGCCCTCCGGAGACGTTACATTGTGCCATCTCTTTCGACGGCATGTTCTCCTGTTACAAAGCCCAATGTTGTGCATTCTGAAAATTTTCGCTAGATTTTGGCCAATATATCAGGAGAACATTAAGTGGAGAGATGTATACTAGATTTCAGCTTCAAAGGCATCGTTTAAAAGTTGCAAATCAGAGGCGCAGGCCTTTCAAGAAGCGTTCGAAAATTCTGCGTGTCTTCGTTAAACAGTCACTGTCTCGAAACACCTGCGCCACTTCTCGCTCTTTGATTTGCTCTCCGGAGACGTTACTTTGTGCCATCTCTTTCGACGGCATGTTCTCCTGTTACAAAGCCCAATTTTGTGCATTCTGAAAATTTTCGCTAGATTTTGGCCAATATATCAGGAGAACATTAAGTGGAAAGATGTATACAAGATTTCAGCTTCAAAGGCATCGCTTAAAAGTTGCAAATCAGAGGCGCAGGCCTTTCAAGAAGCGTTCGAAAATTCTGCGTGTCTTCGTTAAACAGTCACTGTCTCGAAACACCTGCGCCACTTCTCGCTCTTTGATTTGCTCTCCGGAGACGTTACTTTGTGCCATCTCTTTCGACGGCATGTTCTCCTGTTACAAAGCCCAATGTTGTGCATTCTGAAAATTTTCGCTAGATTTTGGCCAATATATCAGGAGAACATGAAGTGGAAAGAGGTATACTAAATTTCAGCTTCAAAGGCATCGCCTTAAAGTTGCAATTAAGAGGCGCAGGCCTTTCAAGAGGCTTTCGAAAATTCTGCGTCTCTTCGTGAAACAGTCACAGTCTCGAAACACCTGCGCCACTTCTCGCTCTTTGATTTGCTCTCCGGAGACATTACTTTGTTCCATCTCTTTCGACGGCATATTCTCCTGTTACAAAGCCCAATTTTGTGCATTCTGAAAATTTTCGCTAGATTTTGGCCAATATATCAGGAGAACATGAAGTGGAAATATGTATACTAGATTTCAGCTTCAAAGGCATCGCATAAAAGTATCAAATCAGAGGCGCAGGCCTTTCAAGAGGCGTTCGAAAATTGAGCGACTCTTCGTTAAACAGTCACTGTCTCGAAACATCTGCGCCACTTCTCGCTCATTGATTTGCCCTCCGGAGACGTTACATTGTGCCATCTCTTTCGACGGCATGTTCTCCTGTTACAAAGCCCAATTTTGTGCATTCTGAAACTTTTCGCCAGATTTTGGCCAATATATCAGGAGAACATGAAGTCAAAAGAGGTATACTAAATTTCAGCTTCAAAGGCATCGCCTTAAAGTAGCAAATAGGAGGCGCAGGCCTTTCCAGAGGCGTTCGAAAATTCTGCGTCTCCTCGTTAATCAGTCACTGTCTCGAAACATCTGCGCCACATCTCTCTATTTGATTTGCTCTCCGGAGACGTTACTTTGTGCCATCTCTTTCGACGGCATGTTCTCCTGTTACAAATCCCAATTTTGTGCATTCTGAAAATTTTTGCTACATTTTGGCCAATATATCAGGAGAACATGAAGTGGAAAGTGGTATACTAAATTTCAACTTCAAAGGCATCGCTTAAAAGTATCAAATCAGACGGGCGAGCCTTTCAAGAGGCGTTCGAAAATTGTGCGACTCTTCGTTAAACAGTCACTGTCTCGAAACATCTGCGCCACTTCTCGCTCATTGATTTGCCCTCCGGAGACGTTACTTTGTGCCATCTCTTTCGACGGCATGTTCTCCTCTTCCAAAGCCGAATTCTGTGGATTCTGAAAATTTTCGCCAGATTTTGGCCAATATATCAGGAGAACACGAAGTCAAAAGAGGTATACTAAATTTCAGCTTCAAAAGCATCGCCTTAAAGTTGCAAATCAGAGGCGCAGGCCTTTCAAGAGGCTTTCGAAAATTCTGCGTCTCTTCGTGAAACAGTCACTGTCTCGAAACACCTGCGCCACTTCTCGCTCTTTGATTTGCTCTCCGGAGACATTACTTTGTTCCATCTCTTTCGACGGCATGTTCTCCTGTTACAAAGCCCAATTTTGCGTATTCTCGAAATTTTCGCCCGATTTTGGCCAATAAAGCAGGAGAAAATGAAGTTGAAAGAGGTATACTAAATTTCAGCTTCAAAGGCATCGCCTTAAAGTTGCAAATAAGAGGCGCAGGCCTTTCAAGAGGCTTTCGAAAATTCTGCGTCTCTTCGTGAAACAGTCACAGTCTCGAAACACCTGCGCCACTTCTCGCTCTTTGATTTGCTCTCCGGAGACATTACTTTGTTCCATCTCTTTCGACGGCATGTTCTCCTGTTACAAAGCCCAATTTTGTGTATTCTCGAAATTTTCGCCAGATTTTGGCCAATATAACAGGAGAACATGAAGTGGAAAGAGGTATACTAAATTTCAGCTTCAAAGGCATCGCCTTAAAGTTGCAAATAAGGGGCGCAGGCCTTTCAAGAGGCTTTCGAAAATTCTGCGTCTCTTCGTGAAACAGTCACAGTCTCGAAACACCTGCGCCACTTCTCGCTCTTTGATTTGCTCTCCGGAGACATTACTTTGTTCCATCTCTTTCGACGGCATGTTCTCCTGTTACAAAGCCCAATTTTGTGTATTCTCGAAATTTTCGCCAGATTTTGGCCAATATATCAGGAGAACATTAAGTGGAGAGATGTATACTAGATTTCAGCTTCAAAGGCATCGCTTAAAAGTTGCAAATCAGAGGCGCAGGCCTTTCAAGAAGCGTTCGAAAATTCTGCGTGTCTTCGTTAAACAGTCACTGTCTCGAAACACCTGCGCCACTTCTCGCTCTTTGATTTGCTCTCCGGAGACGTTACTTTGTGCCATCTCTTTCGACGGCATGTTCTCCTGTTACAAAGCCCAATGTTGTGCATTCTGAAAATTTTCGCTAGATTTTGGCCAATATATCAGGAGAACATGAAGTGGAAAGAGGTATACTAAATTTCAGCTTCAAAGGCATCGCCTTAAAGTTGCAATTAAGAGGCGCAGGCCTTTCAAGAGGCTTTCGAAAATTCTGCGTCTCTTCGTGAAACAGTCACTTTCTCGAAACATCTGCGCCACTTCTCGCTCATTGATTTGCCCTCCGGAGACGTTACATTGTGCCATCTCTTTCGACGGCATGTTCTCCTGTTACAAAGCCCAATGTTGTGCATTCTGAAAATTTTCGCTAGATTTTGGCCAATATATCAGGAGAACATTAAGTGGAGAGATGTATACTAGATTTCAGCTTCAAAGGCATCGCTTAAAAGTTGCAAATCAGAGGCGCAGGCCTTTCAAGAAGCGTTCGAAAATTCTGCGTGTCTTCGTTAAACAGTCACTGTCTCGAAACACCTGCGCCACTTCTCGCTCTTTGATTTGCTCTCCGGAGACGTTACTTTGTGCCATCTCTTTCGACGGCATGTTCTCCTGTTACAAAGCCCAATTTTGTGCATTCTGAAAATTTTCGCTAGATTTTGGCCAATATATCAGGAGAACATTAAGTGGAAAGATGTATACAAGATTTCAGCTTCAAAGGCATCGCTTAAAAGTTGCAAATCAGAGGCGCAGGCCTTTCAAGAAGCGTTCGAAAATTCTGCGTGTCTTCGTTAAACAGTCACTGTCTCGAAACACCTGCGCCACTTCTCGCTCTTTGATTTGCTCTCCGGAGACGTTACTTTGTGCCATCTCTTTCGACGGCATGTTCTCCTGTTACAAAGCCCAATGTTGTGCATTCTGAAAATTTTCGCTAGATTTTGGCCAATATATCAGGAGAACATGAAGTGGAAAGAGGTATACTAAATTTCAGCTTCAAAGGCATCGCCTTAAAGTTGCAATTAAGAGGCGCAGGCCTTTCAAGAGGCTTTCGAAAATTCTGCGTCTCTTCGTGAAACAGTCACAGTCTCGAAACACCTGCGCCACTTCTCGCTCTTTGATTTGCTCTCCGGAGACATTACTTTGTTCCATCTCTTTCGACGGCATATTCTCCTGTTACAAAGCCCAATTTTGTGCATTCTGAAAATTTTCGCTAGATTTTGGCCAATATATCAGGAGAACATGAAGTGGAAATATGTATACTAGATTTCAGCTTCAAAGGCATCGCATAAAAGTATCAAATCAGAGGCGCAGGCCATTCAAGAGGCGTTCGAAAATTGAGCGACTCTTCGTTAAACAGTCACTGTCTCGAAACATCTGCGCCACTTCTCGCTCATTGATTTGCCCTCCGGAGACGTTACATTGTGCCATCTCTTTCGACGGCATGTTCTCCTGTTACAAAGCCCAATTTTGTGCATTCTGAAACTTTTCGCCAGATTTTGGCCAATATATCAGGAGAACATGAAGTCAAAAGAGGTATACTAAATTTCAGCTTCAAAGGCATCGCCTTAAAGTAGCAAATAGGAGGCGCAGGCCTTTCCAGAGGCGTTCGAAAATTCTGCGTCTCCTCGTTAATCAGTCACTGTCTCGAAACATCTGCGCCACATCTCTCTATTTGATTTGCTCTCCGGAGACGTTACTTTGTGCCATCTCTTTCGACGGCATGTTCTCCTGTTACAAATCCCAATTTTGTGCATTCTGAAAATTTTTGCTACATTTTGGCCAATATATCAGGAGAACATGAAGTGGAAAGTGGTATACTAAATTTCAACTTCAAAGGCATCGCTTAAAAGTATCAAATCAGACGGGCGAGCCTTTCAAGAGGCGTTCGAAAATTGTGCGACTCTTCGTGAAACAGTCACAGTCTCGAAACACCTGCGCCACTTCTCGCTCCTTGATTTGCTCTCCGGAGACATTACTTTGTTCCATCTCTTTCGACGGCATGTTCTCCGGTTACAAAGCCCAATTTTGTGTATTCTCGAAATTTTCGCCAGATTTTGGCCAATAAATCAGGAGAAAATGAAGTGGAAAGAGGTATACTAAATTTCAGCATCAAAGGCATCGCCTTAAAGTTGCAAATAAGAGGCGCAGGCCTTTCAAGAGGCGTTCGAAAATTCTGCGTCTCTTCGTTAATCAGTCACTGTCTCGAAACATCTGCGCCACATCTCGCTCTTTGATTTGCTCTCCGGAGACGTTACTTTGTGCCATCTCTTTCGACGGCATGTTCTCCTGTTACAAAGCCCAATTTTGTGCATTCTGAAAATTTTCGCTAGATTTTGGCCAATATATCAGGAGAACATTAAGTGGAGAGATGTATACTAGATTTCAGCTTCAAAGGCATCGCTTAAAAGTTGCAAATCAGAGGCGCAGGCCTTTCAAGAAGCGTTCGAAAATTCTGCGTGTCTTCGTTAAACAGTCACTGTCTCGAAACACCTGCGCCACTTCTCGCTCTTTGATTTGCTCTCCGGAGACGTTACTTTGTGCCATCTCTTTCGACGGCATGTTCTCCTGTTACAAAGCCCAATGTTGTGCATTCTGAAAATTTTCGCTAGATTTTGGCCAATATATCAGGAGAACATGAAGTGGAAAGAGGTATACTAAATTTCAGCTTCAAAGGCATCGCCTTAAAGTTGCAATTAAGAGGCGCAGGCCTTTCAAGAGGCTTTCGAAAATTCTGCGTCTCTTCGTGAAACAGTCACTTTCTCGAAACATCTGCGCCACTTCTCGCTCATTGATTTGCCCTCCGGAGACGTTACTTTGTGCCATCTCTTTCGACGGCATGTTCTCCTGTTACAAAGCCCAATTCTGTGCATTCTGAAAATTTTCGCCAGATTTTGGCCAATATATCAGGAGAACATGAAGTGGAACGAGGTATACTAAATTTCAGCTTCAAAGGCATCGCCTTAAACTTGTAATTAAGAGGCGCAGGCCTTTCAAGAGGCGTTCGAAAATTCTGCGTCTCTTCGTTAAACAGTCACTGTCTCGAAACACCTGCGCCACTTCTCGCTCTTTGATTTGCTCTCCGGAGACGTTACTTTGTGCCATCTCTTTCGACGGCATGTTCTCCTGTTACAAAGCCCAATGTTGTGCATTCTGAAAATTTTCGCTAGATTTTGGCCAATATATCAGGAGAACATGAAGTGGAAAGAGGTATACTAAATTTCAGCTTCAAAGGCATCGCCTTAAAGTTGCAAATAAGAGGCGCAGGCCTTTCAAGAGGCGTTCGAAAATTCTGCGTCTCTTCGTTAAACAGTCACTGTCTCGAAACACCTGCGCCACTTCTCGCTCTTTGATTTGCTCTCCGGAGACGTTACTTTGTGCCATCTCTTTCGACGGCATGTTCTCCTGTTACAAAGCCCAATGTTGTGCATTCTGAAAATTTTCGCTAGATTTTGGCCAATATATCAGGAGAACATGAAGTGGAAAGAGGTATACTAAATTTCAGCTTCAAAGGCATCGCCTTAAAGTTGCAAATAAGAGGCGCAGGCATTTCAAGAGGCGTTCGAAAATTCTGCGTGTCTTCGTTAAACAGTCACAGTCTCGAAACACCTGCGCCACTTCTCGCTCTTTGATTTGCTCTCCGGAGACATTACTTTGTTCCATCTCTTTCGACGGCATGTTCTCCTGTTACAAAGCCCAATTTTGTGTATTCTCGAAATTTTCGCCAGATTTTGGCCAATATAACAGGAGAACATGAAGTGGAAAGAGGTATACTAAATTTCAGCTTCAAAGGCATCGCCTTAAAGTTGCAAATAAGGGGCGCAGGCCTTTCAAGAGGCTTTCGAAAATTCTGCGTCTCTTCGTGAAACAGTCACTGTCTCGAAACACCTGCGCCACTTCTCGCTCTTTGATGTGCTCTCCGGAGACATTACTTTGTTCCATCTCTATCGACGGCATGTTCTCCTGTTACAAAGCACAATTTTGTGTATTCTCGAAATTTTCGCCAGATTTTGGCCAATAAATCAGGAGAAAATGAAGTGGAAAGAGGTATACTAAATTTCAGCATCAAAGGCATCGCCTTAAAGTTGCAAATAAGAGGCGCAGGCCTTTCAAGAGGCGTTCGAAAATTCTGCGTCTCTTCGTTAATCAGTCACTGTCTCGAAACATCTGCGCCACATCTCGCTCTTTGATTTGCTCTCCGGAGACGTTACTTTGTGCCATCTCTTTCGACGGCATGTTCTCCTGTTACAAAGCCCAATTCTGTGCATTCTGAAAATTTTCGCCAGATTTTGGCCAATATATCAGGAGAACATGAAGTGGAACGAGGTATACTAAATTTCAGCTTCAAAGGCATCGCCTTAAACTTGTAATTAAGAGGCGCAGGCCTTTCAAGAGGCGTTCGAAAATTCTGCGTCTCTTCGTTAAACAGTCACTGTCTCGAAACACCTGCGCCACTTCTCGCTCTTTGATTTGCTCTCCGGAGACGTTACTTTGTGCCATCTCTTTCGACGGCATGTTCTCCTGTTACAAAGCCCAATGTTGTGCATTCTGAAAATTTTCGCTAGATTTTGGCCAATATATCAGGAGAACATGAAGTGGAAAGAGGTATACTAAATTTCAGCTTCAAAGGCATCGCCTTAAAGTTGCAAATAAGAGGCGCAGGCATTTCAAGAGGCGTTCGAAAATTCTGCGTGTCTTCGTTAAACAGTCACTGTCTCGAAACATCTGCGCCACTTCTCGCTCTTTGATTTGCTCTCCGGAGACATTACTTTGTTCTATCTCTTTCGACGGCATGTTCTCCAGTTACTAAGCCCAATTTTGTGCATTCTGAAAATGTTCGCCAGATTTTGGCCAATATATCAGGAGAACATGAAGTCAAAAGAGGTATACTAAATTTCAGCTTCAAAGGCATCGCCTTAAAGTTGCAAATAGGAGGCGCAGGCCTTTCAAGAGGCGTTCGAAAATTCTGCGTCTCCTCGTTAATCAGTCACTGTCTCGAAACATCTGCGCCACATATCCCTCTTTGATTTGCTCTCCGGAGACGTTACTTTGTGCCATCTCTTTCGACGGCATGTTCTCCTGTTACAAATCTCAATTTTGTGCATTCTGAAAATTTTTGCTACATTTTGGCCAATATATCAGGAGAACATGAAGTGGAAAGTGGTATACTAAATTTCAACTTCAAAGGCATCGCTTAAAAGTATCAAATCAGACGGGCGAGCCTTTCAAGAGGCGTTCGAAAATTGTGCGACTCTTCGTTAAACAGTCACTGTCTCGAAACATCTGCGCCACTTCTCGCTCATTGATTTGCCCTCCGGAGACGTTACTTTGTGCCACCTCTTTCGACGGCATGTTCTCCTGTTCCAAAGCCGAATTCTGTGGATTCTGAAAATTTTCGCCAGATTTTGGCCAATATATCAGGAGAACACGAAGTCAAAAGAGGTATACTAAATTTCAGCTTCAAAGGCATCGCCTTAAAGTTGCAAATCAGAGGCGCAGGCCTTTCAAGAGGCTTTCGAAAATTCTGCGTCTCTTCGTGAAACAGTCACTGTCTCGAAACACCTGCGCCACTTCTCGCTCTTTGATTTGCTCTCCGGAAACATTACTTTGTTCCATCTCTTTCGACGGCATGTTCTCCTGTTACAAAGCCCAATTTTGCGTATTCTCGAAATTTTCGCCCGATTTTGGCCAATAAAGCAGGAGAAAATGAAGTTGAAAGAGGTATACTAAATTTCAGCTTCAAAGGCATCGCCTTAAAGTTGCAATTAAGAGGCGCAGGCCTTTCAAGAGGCTTTCGAAAATTCTGCGTCTCTTCGTGAAACAGTCACAGTCTCGAAACACCTGCGCCACTTCTCGCTCTTTGATTTGCTCTCCGGAGACATTACTTTGTTCCATCTCTTTCGACGGCATATTCTCCTGTTACAAAGCCCAATTTTGTGCATTCTGAAAATTTTCGCTAGATTTTGGCCAATATATCAGGAGAACATGAAGTGGAAATATGTATACTAGATTTCAGCTTCAAAGGCATCGCATAAAAGTATCAAATCAGAGGCGCAGGCCTTTCAAGAGGCGTTCGAAAATTGAGCGACTCTTCGTTAAACAGTCACTGTCTCGAAACATCTGCGCCACTTCTCGCTCATTGATTTGCCCTCCGGAGACGTTACATTGTGCCATCTCTTTCGACGGCATGTTCTCCTGTTACAAAGCCCAATTTTGTGCATTCTGAAACTTATCGCCAGATTTTGGCCAATATATCAGGAGAACATGAAGTCAAAAGAGGTATACTAAATTTCAGCTTCAAAGGCATCGCCTTAAAGTAGCAAATAGGAGGCGCAGGCCTTTCCAGAGGCGTTCGAAAATTCTGCGTCTCCTCGTTAATCAGTCACTGTCTCGAAACATCTGCGCCACATCTCTCTATTTGATTTGCTCTCCGGAGACGTTACTTTGTGCCATCTCTTTCGACGGCATGTTCTCCTGTTACAAATCCCAATTTTGTGCATTCTGAAAATTTTTGCTACATTTTGGCCAATATATCAGGAGAACATGAAGTGGAAAGTGGTATACTAAATTTCAACTTCAAAGGCATCGCTTAAAAGTATCAAATCAGACGGGCGAGCCTTTCAAGAGGCGTTCGAAAATTGTGCGACTCTTCGTTAAACAGTCACTGTCTCGAAACATCTGCGCCACTTCTCGCTCATTGATTTGCCCTCCGGAGACGTTACTTTGTGCCATCTCTTTCGACGGCATGTTCTCCTGTTCCAAAGCCGAATTCTGTGGATTCTGAAAATTTTCGCCAGATTTTGGCCAATATATCAGGAGAACACGAAGTCAAAAGAGGTATACTAAATTTCAGCTTCAAAAGCATCGCCTTAAAGTTGCAAATCAGAGGCGCAGGCCTTTCAAGAGGCTTTCGAAAATTCTGCGTCTCTTCGTGAAACAGTCACTGTCTCGAAACACCTGCGCCACTTCTCGCTCTTTGATTTGCTCTCCGGAGACATTACTTTGTTCCATCTCTTTCGACGGCATGTTCTCCTGTTACAAAGCCCAATTTTGCGTATTCTCGAAATTTTCGCCCGATTTTGGCCAATAAAGCAGGAGAAAATGAAGTTGAAAGAGGTATACTAAATTTCAGCTTCAAAGGCATCGCCTTAAAGTTGCAAATAAGAGGCGCAGGCCTTTCAAGAGGCTTTCGAAAATTCTGCGTCTCTTCGTGAAACAGTCACAGTCTCGAAACACCTGCGCCACTTCTCGCTCTTTGATTTGCTCTCCGGAGACATTACTTTGTTCCATCTCTTTCGACGGCATGTTCTCCTGTTACAAAGCCCAATTTTGTGTATTCTCGAAATTTTCGCCAGATTTTGGCCAATATAACAGGAGAACATGAAGTGGAAAGAGGTATACTAAATTTCAGCTTCAAAGGCATCGCCTTAAAGTTGCAAATAAGGGGCGCAGGCCTTTCAAGAGGCTTTCGAAAATTCTGCGTCTCTTCGTGAAACAGTCACTGTCTCGAAACACCTGCGCCACTTCTCGCTCTTTGATGTGCTCTCCGGAGACATTACTTTGTTCCATCTCTATCGACGGCATGTTCTCCTGTTACAAAGCCCAATTTTGTGCATTCTCGAAATTTTCGCCAGATTTTGGCCAATATATCAGGAGAACATGAAGTGGAACGAGGTATACTAAATTTCAGCTTCAAAGGCATCGCCTTAAACTTGTAATTAAGAGGCGCAGGCCTTTCAAGGGGCGTTCGAAAATTCTGCGTCTCTTCGTTAAACAGTCACTGTCTCGAAACACCTGCGCCACTTCTCGCTCTTTGATTTGCTCTCCGGAGACATTACTTTGTTCTATCTCTTTCGACGGCATGTTCTCCAGTTACTAAGCCCAATTTTGTGCATTCTGAAAATGTTCGCCAGATTTTGGCCAATATATCAGGAGAACATTAAGTCAAAAGAGGTATACTAAATTTCAGCTTCAAAGGCATCGCCTTAAAGTTGCAAATACGAGGCGCAGGCCTTTCAAGAGGCTTTCGAAAATTCTGCGTCTCTTCGTGAAACAGTCACAGTCTCGAAACACCTGCGCCACTTCTCGCTCTTTGATTTGCTCTCCGGAGACATTACTTTGTTCCATCTCTTTCGACGGGATATTCTCCTGTTACAAAGCCCAATTTTGTGCATTCTGAAAATTTTCGCTAGATTTTGGCCAATATATCAGGAGAACATGAAGTGGAAAGATGTATACTAGATTTCAGCTTCAAAAGCATCGCCTTAAAGTTGCAAATCAGAGGCGCAGGCCTTTCAAGAGGCTTTCGAAAATTCTGCGTCTCTTCGTTAATCAGTCACTGTCTCGAAACATCTGCGCCACATCTCGCTCTTTGATTTGCTCTCCGGAGACGTTACTTTGTGCCATCTCTTTCGACGGCATGTTCTCCTGTTACAAAGCCCAATTCTGTGCATTCTGAAAATTTTCGCCAGATTTTGGCCAATATATCAGGAGAACATGAAGTGGAACGAGGTATACTAAATTTCAGCTTCAAAGGCATCGCCTTAAACTTGTAATTAAGAGGCGCAGGCCTTTCAAGGGGCGTTCGAAAATTCTGCGTCTCTTCGTTAAACAGTCACTGTCTCGAAACACCTGCGCCACTTCTCGCTCTTTGATTTGCTCTCCGGAGACATTACTTTGTTCTATCTCTTTCGACGGCATGTTCTCCAGTTACTAAGCCCAATTTTGTGCATTCTGAAAATGTTCGCCAGATTTTGGCCAATATATCAGGAGAACATTAAGTCAAAAGAGGTATACTAAATTTCAGCTTCAAAGGCATCGCCTTAAAGTTGCAAATACGAGGCGCAGGCCTTTCAAGAGGCTTTCGAAAATTCTGCGTCTCTTCGTGAAACAGTCACAGTCTCGAAACACCTGCGCCACTTCTCGCTCTTTGATTTGCTCTCCGGAGACATTACTTTGTTCCATCTCTTTCGACGGGATATTCTCCTGTTACAAAGCCCAATTTTGTGCATTCTGAAAATTTTCGCTAGATTTTGGCCAATATATCAGGAGAACATGATGTGGAAAGATGTATACTAGATTTCAGCTTCAAAGGCATCGCATAAAAGTATCAAATCAGAGGCGCAGGCCTTTCAAGAGGCGTTCGAAAATTGAGCGACTCTTCGTTAAACAGTCCCTGTCTCGAAACATCTGCGCCACTTCTCGCTCATTGATTTGCCCTCCGGAGACGTTACATTGTGCCATCTCTTTCGACGGCATGTTCTCCTGTTACAAAGCCCAATTTTGTGCATTCTGAAAATTTTCGCCAGATTTTGGCCAATATATCAGGAGAACATGAAGTCAAAAGAGGTATACTAAATTTCAGCTTCAAAGGCATCGCCTTAAAGTTGCAAATAGGAGGCGCAGGCCTTTCAAGAGGCGTTCGAAAATTCTGCGTCTCCTCGTTAATCAGTCACTGTCTCGAAACATCTGCGCCACATATCTCTCTTTGATTTGCTCTCCGGAGACGTTACTTTGTGCCATCTCTTTCGACGGCATGTTCTCCTGTTACAAATCCCAATTTTGTGCATTCTGAAAATTTTTGCTACATTTTGGCCAATATATCAGGAGAACATGAAGTGGAAAGTGGTATACTAAATTTCAACTTCAAAGGCATCGCTTAAAAGTATCAAATCAGACGGGCGAGCCTTTCAAGAGGCGTTCGAAAATTGTGCGACTCTTCGTTAAACAGTCACTGTCTCGAAACATCTGCGCCACTTCTCGCTCATTGATTTGCCCTCCGGAGACGTTACTTTGTGCCATCTCTTTCGACGGCATGTTCTCCTGTTCCAAAGCCGAATTCTGTGGATTCTGAAAATTTTCGCCAGATTTTGGCCAATATATCAGGAGAACACGAAGTCAAAAGAGGTATACTAAATTTCAGCTTCAAAGGCATCGCCTTAAAGTTGCAAATCAGAGGCGCAGGCCTTTCAAGAGGCTTTCGAAAATTCTGCGTCTCTTCGTGAAACAGTCACTGTCTCGAAACACCTGCGCCACTTCTCGCTCTTTGATTTGCTCTCCGGAGACATTACTTTGTTCCATCTCTTTCGACGGCATGTTCTCCTGTTACAAAGCCCAATTTTGCGTATTCTCGAAATTTTCGCCCGATTTTGGCCAATAAAGCAGGAGAAAATGAAGTTGAAAGAGGTATACTAAATTTCAGCTTCAAAGGCATCGCCTTAAAGTTGCAAATAAGAGGCGCAGGCCTTTCAAGAGGCTTTCGAAAATTCTGCGTCTCTTCGTGAAACAGTCACAGTCTCGAAACACCTGCGCCACTTCTCGCTCCTTGATTTGCTCTCCGGAGACATTACTTTGTTCCATCTCTTTCGACGGCATGTTCTCCGGTTACAAAGCCCAATTTTGTGTATTCTCGAAATTTTCGCCAGATTTTGGCCAATAAATCAGGAGAAAATGAAGTGGAAAGAGGTATACTAAATTTCAGCATCAAAGGCATCGCCTTAAAGTTGCAAATAAGAGGCGCAGGCCTTTCAAGAGGCGTTCGAAAATTCTGCGTCTCTTCGTTAATCAGTCACTGTCTCGAAACATCTGCGCCACATCTCGCTCTTTGATTTGCTCTCCGGAGACGTTACTTTGTGCCATCTCTTTCGACGGCATGTTCTCCTGTTACAAAGCCCAATTTTGTGCATTCTGAAAATTTTCGCTAGATTTTGGCCAATATATCAGGAGAACATTAAGTGGAGAGATGTATACTAGATTTCAGCTTCAAAGGCATCGCTTAAAAGTTGCAAATCAGAGGCGCAGGCCTTTCAAGAAGCGTTCGAAAATTCTGCGTGTCTTCGTTAAACAGTCACTGTCTCGAAACACCTGCGCCACTTCTCGCTCTTTGATTTGCTCTCCGGAGACGTTACTTTGTGCCATCTCTTTCGACGGCATGTTCTCCTGTTACAAAGCCCAATGTTGTGCATTCTGAAAATTTTCGCTAGATTTTGGCCAATATATCAGGAGAACATGAAGTGGAAAGAGGTATACTAAATTTCAGCTTCAAAGGCATCGCCTTAAAGTTGCAATTAAGAGGCGCAGGCCTTTCAAGAGGCTTTCGAAAATTCTGCGTCTCTTCGTGAAACAGTCACTTTCTCGAAACATCTGCGCCACTTCTCGCTCATTGATTTGCCCTCCGGAGACGTTACTTTGTGCCATCTCTTTCGACGGCATGTTCTCCTGTTACAAAGCCCAATTCTGTGCATTCTGAAAATTTTCGCCAGATTTTGGCCAATATATCAGGAGAACATGAAGTGGAACGAGGTATACTAAATTTCAGCTTCAAAGGCATCGCCTTAAACTTGTAATTAAGAGGCGCAGGCCTTTCAAGAGGCGTTCGAAAATTCTGCGTCTCTTCGTTAAACAGTCACTGTCTCGAAACACCTGCGCCACTTCTCGCTCTTTGATTTGCTCTCCGGAGACGTTACTTTGTGCCATCTCTTTCGACGGCATGTTCTCCTGTTACAAAGCCCAATGTTGTGCATTCTGAAAATTTTCGCTAGATTTTGGCCAATATATCAGGAGAACATGAAGTGGAAAGAGGTATACTAAATTTCAGCTTCAAAGGCATCGCCTTAAAGTTGCAAATAAGAGGCGCAGGCCTTTCAAGAGGCGTTCGAAAATTCTGCGTCTCTTCGTTAAACAGTCACTGTCTCGAAACACCTGCGCCACTTCTCGCTCTTTGATTTGCTCTCCGGAGACGTTACTTTGTGCCATCTCTTTCGACGGCATGTTCTCCTGTTACAAAGCCCAATGTTGTGCATTCTGAAAATTTTCGCTAGATTTTGGCCAATATATCAGGAGAACATGAAGTGGAAAGAGGTATACTAAATTTCAGCTTCAAAGGCATCGCCTTAAAGTTGCAAATAAGAGGCGCAGGCATTTCAAGAGGCGTTCGAAAATTCTGCGTGTCTTCGTTAAACAGTCACAGTCTCGAAACACCTGCGCCACTTCTCGCTCTTTGATTTGCTCTCCGGAGACATTACTTTGTTCCATCTCTTTCGACGGCATGTTCTCCTGTTACAAAGCCCAATTTTGTGTATTCTCGAAATTTTCGCCAGATTTTGGCCAATATAACAGGAGAACATGAAGTGGAAAGAGGTATACTAAATTTCAGCTTCAAAGGCATCGCCTTAAAGTTGCAAATAAGAGGCGCAGGCCTTTCAAGAGGCGTTCGAAAATTCTGCGTCTCTTCGTTAATCAGTCACTGTCTCGAAACATCTGCGCCACATCTCGCTCTTTGATTTGCTCTCCGGAGACGTTACTTTGTGCCATCTCTTTCGACGGCATGTTCTCCTGTTACAAAGCCCAATTTTGTGCATTCTGAAAATTTTCGCTAGATTTTGGCCAATATATCAGGAGAACATTAAGTGGAGAGATGTATACTAGATTTCAGCTTCAAAGGCATCGCTTAAAAGTTGCAAATCAGAGGCGCAGGCCTTTCAAGAAGCGTTCGAAAATTCTGCGTGTCTTCGTTAAACAGTCACTGTCTCGAAACACCTGCGCCACTTCTCGCTCTTTGATTTGCTCTCCGGAGACGTTACTTTGTGCCATCTCTTTCGACGGCATGTTCTCCTGTTACAAAGCCCAATGTTGTGCATTCTGAAAATTTTCGCTAGATTTTGGCCAATATATCAGGAGAACATGAAGTGGAAAGAGGTATACTAAATTTCAGCTTCAAAGGCATCGCCTTAAAGTTGCAATTAAGAGGCGCAGGCCTTTCAAGAGGCTTTCGAAAATTCTGCGTCTCTTCGTGAAACAGTCACTTTCTCGAAACATCTGCGCCACTTCTCGCTCATTGATTTGCCCTCCGGAGACGTTACTTTGTGCCATCTCTTTCGACGGCATGTTCTCCTGTTACAAAGCCCAATTCTGTGCATTCTGAAAATTTTCGCCAGATTTTGGCCAATATATCAGGAGAACATGAAGTGGAACGAGGTATACTAAATTTCAGCATCAAAGGCATCGCCTTAAACTTGTAATTAAGAGGCGCAGGCCTTTCAAGAGGCGTTCGAAAATTCTGCGTCTCTTCGTTAAACAGTCACTGTCTCGAAACACCTGCGCCACTTCTCGCTCTTTGATTTGCTCTCCGGAGACGTTACTTTGTGCCATCTCTTTCGACGGCATGTTCTCCTGTTACAAAGCCCAATGTTGTGCATTCTGAAAATTTTCGCTAGATTTTGGCCAATATATCAGGAGAACATGAAGTGGAAAGAGGTATACTAAATTTCAGCTTCAAAGGCATCGCCTTAAAGTTGCAAATAAGAGGCGCAGGCCTTTCAAGAGGCGTTCGAAAATTCTGCGTCTCTTCGTTAAACAGTCACTGTCTCGAAACACCTGCGCCACTTCTCGCTCTTTGATTTGCTCTCCGGAGACGTTACTTTGTGCCATCTCTTTCGACGGCATGTTCTCCTGTTACAAAGCCCAATGTTGTGCATTCTGAAAATTTTCGCTAGATTTTGGCCAATATATCAGGAGAACATGAAGTGGAAAGAGGTATACTAAATTTCAGCTTCAAAGGCATCGCCTTAAAGTTGCAAATAAGAGGCGCAGGCATTTCAAGAGGCGTTCGAAAATTCTGCGTGTCTTCGTTAAACAGTCACAGTCTCGAAACACCTGCGCCACTTCTCGCTCTTTGATTTGCTCTCCGGAGACATTACTTTGTTCCATCTCTTTCGACGGCATGTTCTCCTGTTACAAAGCCCAATTTTGTGTATTCTCGAAATTTTCGCCAGATTTTGGCCAATATAACAGGAGAACATGAAGTGGAAAGAGGTATACTAAATTTCAGCTTCAAAGGCATCGCCTTAAAGTTGCAAATAAGGGGCGCAGGCCTTTCAAGAGGCTTTCGAAAATTCTGCGTCTCTTCGTGAAACAGTCACTGTCTCGAAACACCTGCGCCACTTCTCGCTCTTTGATGTGCTCTCCGGAGACATTACTTTGTTCCATCTCTATCGACGGCATGTTCTCCTGTTACAAAGCACAATTTTGTGTATTCTCGAAATTTTCGCCAGATTTTGGACAATAAATCAGGAGAAAATGAAGTGGAAAGAGGTATACTAAATTTCAGCATCAAAGGCATCGCCTTAAAGTTGCAAATAAGAGGCGCAGGCCTTTCAAGAGGCGTTCGAAAATTCTGCGTCTCTTCGTTAATCAGTCACTGTCTCGAAACATCTGCGCCACATCTCGCTCTTTGATTTGCTCTCCGGAGACGTTACTTTGTGCCATCTCTTTCGACGGCATGTTCTCCTGTTACAAAGCCCAATTCTGTGCATTCTGAAAATTTTCGCCAGATTTTGGCCAATATATCAGGAGAACATGAAGTGGAACGAGGTATACTAAATTTCAGCTTCAAAGGCATCGCCTTAAACTTGTAATTAAGAGGCGCAGGCCTTTCAAGAGGCGTTCGAAAATTCTGCGTCTCTTCGTTAAACAGTCACTGTCTCGAAACACCTGCGCCACTTCTCGCTCTTTGATTTGCTCTCCGGAGACGTTACTTTGTGCCATCTCTTTCGACGGCATGTTCTCCTGTTACAAAGCCCAATGTTGTGCATTCTGAAAATTTTCGCTAGATTTTGGCCAATATATCAGGAGAACATGAAGTGGAAAGAGGTATACTAAATTTCAGCTTCAAAGGCATCGCCTTAAAGTTGCAAATAAGAGGCGCAGGCATTTTAAGAGGCGTTCGAAAATTCTGCGTGTCTTCGTTAAACAGTCACTGTCTCGAAACATCTGCGCCACTTCTCGCTCTTTGATTTGCTCTCCGGAGACATTACTTTGTTCTATCTCTTTCGACGGCATGTTCTCCAGTTACTAAGCCCAATTTTGTGCATTCTGAAAATGTTCGCCAGATTTTGGCCAATATATCAGGAGAACATGAAGTCAAAAGAGGTATACTAAATTTCAGCTTCAAAGGCATCGCCTTAAAGTTGCAAATAGGAGGCGCAGGCCTTTCAAGAGGCGTTCGAAAATTCTGCGTCTCCTCGTTAATCAGTCACTGTCTCGAAACATCTGCGCCACATATCCCTCTTTGATTTGCTCTCCGGAGACGTTACTTTGTGCCATCTCTTTCGACGGCATGTTCTCCTGTTACAAATCCCAATTTTGTGCATTCTGAAAATTTTTGCTACATTTTGGCCAATATATCAGGAGAACATGAAGTGGAAAGTGGTATACTAAATTTCAACTTCAAAGGCATCGCTTAAAAGTATCAAATCAGACGGGCGAGCCTTTCAAGAGGCGTTCGAAAATTGTGCGACTCTTCGTTAAACAGTCACTGTCTCGAAACATCTGCGCCACTTCTCGCTCATTGATTTGCCCTCCGGAGACGTTACTTTGTGCCACCTCTTTCGACGGCATGTTCTCCTGTTCCAAAGCCGAATTCTGTGGATTCTGAAAATTTTCGCCAGATTTTGGCCAATATATCAGGAGAACACGAAGTCAAAAGAGGTATACTAAATTTCAGCTTCAAAGGCATCGCCTTAAAGTTGCAAATCAGAGGCGCAGGCCTTTCAAGAGGCTTTCGAAAATTCTGCGTCTCTTCGTGAAACAGTCACTGTCTCGAAACACCTGCGCCACTTCTCGCTCTTTGATTTGCTCTCCGGAGACATTACTTTGTTCCATCTCTTTCGACGGCATGTTCTCCTGTTACAAAGCCCAATTTTGCGTATTCTCGAAATTTTCGCCCGATTTTGGCCAATAAAGCAGGAGAAAATGAAGTTGAAAGAGGTATACTAAATTTCAGCTTCAAAGGCATCGCCTTAAAGTTGCAAATAAGAGGCGCAGGCCTTTCAAGAGGCTTTCGAAAATTCTGCGTCTCTTCGTGAAACAGTCACAGTCTCGAAACACCTGCGCCACTTCTCGCTCTTTGATGTGCTCTCCGGAGACATTACTTTGTTCCATCTCTTTCGACGGCATGTTCTCCTGTTACAAAGCCCAATTTTGTGTATTCTCGAAATTTTCGCCAGATTTTGGCCAATAAATCAGGAGAAAATGAAGTGGAAAGAGGTATACTAAATTTCAGCATCAAAGGCATCGCCTTAAAGTTGCAAATAAGAGGCGCAGGCCTTTCAAGAGGCGTTCGAAAATTCTGCGTCTCTTCGTTAATCAGTCACTGTCTCGAAACATCTGCGCCACATCTCGCTCTTTGATTTGCTCTCCGGAGACGTTACTTTGTGCCATCTCTTTCGACGGCATGTTCTCCTGTTACAAAGCCCAATTTTGTGCATTCTGAAAATTTTCGCTAGATTTTGGCCAATATATCAGGAGAACATTAAGTGGAGAGATGTATACTAGATTTCAGCTTCAAAGGCATCGCTTAAAAGTTGCAAATCAGAGGCGCGGGCCTTTCAAGAAGCGTTCGAAAATTCTGCGTGTCTTCGTTAAACAGTCACTTTCTCGAAACATCTGCGCCACTTCTCGCTCATTGATTTGCCCTCCGGAGACGTTACTTTGTGCCATCTCTTTCGACGGCATGTTCTCCTGTTACAAAGCCCAATTCTGTGCATTCTGAAAATTTTCGCCAGATTTTGGCCAATATATC
>NW_027485856.1:0-29868 GCF_050908995.1 Andrena cerasifolii
CTTCATGTTCTCCTGATATATTGACCAAAATATGGCGAAAATTTCAGAATGCACAAAATTGGGCATGTAAAAGGAGAACATGCCGTCGAAAGAGATGGCACAAAGTAACGTCTCCGGAGAGCAAAGCAAAGAGCGAGATGTGGCGCAGATGTTTCGAGACAGTGACTGATTAACGAAGAGACGCAGAATTTTCGAACGCTCTTGAAAGGCGTGCGCCTCTTATTTGCAACTTTTAGGCGATGCATTTGAAGCTGAAATTTTGTATACCTCTTTCGACTTCATGTTCTCCTGATATATTGACCAAAATATGGCGAAAATTTTCAGAATGCACAAAATTGGGCTTTGTAACAGGAGAACATGCCGTCGAAAGAGATGGCACAAAGTAACGTCTCCGGAGAGCAAATCAAAGAGCGAGATGAGGCGCAGATGTTTCGAGACAGTGACTGATTAACGAAGAGACGCAGAATTTTCGAACGCTCTTGAAAGGCGTGCGCCTCTTATTTGCAACTTTAAGGCGATGCCTTTGAAGCTGAAATTTAGTATACCTCTTTCCACTTCATTTTCTCCTGATTTAATGGCGAAAATCTGGCGAAAATTTCGAGAATACACAAAATTGGGCTTTGTAACAGGAGAACATGCCGTCGAAAGAGATGGAACAAAGTAATGTCTCCGGAGAGCAAATCATAGAGCAAGAAGTGGCGCAGATGTTTCGAGATAGTGACTGTTTAACGAAGAGACGTAGAATTTTCGAACGCCTCTTGAAAGGCCTGCGCCTCCTATTTGCAACTATAAGGCGATGCCTTTGAAGCTGAAATTTAGTATACCTCTTTCGACTTCATGTTCTCCTGATATATTGACCAAAATATGGCGAAAATTTTCAGAATGCACAAAATTGGGCATGTAACAGGAGAACATGCCGTCGAAAGAGATGGCACAAAGTAACATCTCCGGAGAGCAAATCAAAGAGCGAGATGTGGCGCAGATGTTTCGAGACAGTGACTGTTTAACGAAGACACGCAGAATTTTCGAACGCCTCTTGAAAGGCCTGCGCCTCTTATTTGCATCTTTAAGGCGATGCCTTTGAAGCTGAAATTTAGTATACCTCTTTCGACTTCATGTTCTCCTGATATATTGACCAAAATATGGCGAAAATTTCAGAATGCACAAAATTGGGCATGTAAGAGGAGAACATGCCGTCGAAAGAGATGGCACAAAGTAACGTCTCCGGAGAGCAAAGCAAAGAGCGAGATGTGGCGCAGATGTTTCGAGACAGTGACTGATTAACGAAGAGACGCAGAATTTTCGAACGCTCTTGAAAGGCGTGCGCCTCTTATTTGCAACTTTTAGGCGATGCCTTTGAAGCTGAAATTTAGTATACCTCTTTCGACTTCATGTTCTCCTGATATATTGACCAAAATATGGTGAAAATTTTCAGAATGCACAAAATTGGGCATGTAACAGGAGAACATGCCGTCGAAAGAGATGGCACAAAGTAACGTCTCCGGAGAGCAAATCAAAGAGCGAGATGTGGCGCAGATGTTTCGAGACAGTGACTGTTTAACGAAGACACGCAGAATTTTCGAACGCCTCTTGAAAGGCCTGCGCCTCTTATTTGCATCTTTAAGGCGATGCCTTTGAAGCTGAAATTTAGTATACCTCTTTTGACTTCATGTTCTCCTGCTATATTGGCCAAAATCTGGCGAAAATTTTCAGAATGCACAAAATTGGGCTTTGTAACAGGAGAACATGCCGTCGAAAGAGGTGGCACAAAGTAACGTCTCCGGAGAGCAAATCAAAGAGCGAGATGTGGCGCAGATGTTTCGAGACAGTGACTGATTAACGAAGAGACGCAGAATTTTCGAACGCCTCTTATATGCAACTTTAAGCCGATGCATTTGAAGCTGAAATTTAGTATACCTCTTTCGACTTCATGTTCTCCTGATATATTGACCAAAATATGGCGAAAATTTTGAGAATGCACAAAATTGGGCATGTAAGAGGAGAACATGCCGTCGAAAGAGATGGCACAAAGTAACGTCTCCGGAGAGCAAAGCAAAGAGCGAGATGTGGCGCAGATGTTTCGAGACAGTGACTGATTAACGAAGAGACGCAGAATTTTCGAACGCTCTTGAAAGGCGTGCGCCTCTTATTTGCAACTTTTAGGCGATGCATTTGAAGCTGAAATTTAGTATACCTCTTTCGACTTCATGTTCTCCTGATATATTGCCCAAAATCTAGCGAAAATTTTGAGAATGCACAAAATTGGGCTTTGTAACAGGAGAACATGCCGTCGAAAGAGATGGCACAAAGTAACGTCTCCGGAGAGCAAATCAAAGAGCGAGATGAGGCGCAGATGTTTCGAGATAGTGACTGTTTAACGAAGAGACGCAGAATTTTCGAACGCCTCTTGAAAGGCCTGCGCCTCTTATTTGCAACTATAAGGCGATGCCTTTGAAGCTGAAATTTAGTATACCTCTTTCGACTTCATGTTCTCCTGATATATTGCCCAAAATCTAGCGAAAATTTTGAGAATGCACAAAATTGGGCTTTGTAACAGGAGAACATGCCGTCGAAAGAGATGGCACAAAGTAACGTCTCCGGAGAGCAAATCAAAGAGCGAGATGAGGCGCAGATGTTTCGAGATAGTGACTGTTTAACGAAGAGACGCAGAATTTTCGAACGCCTCTTGAAAGGCCTGCGCCTCTTATTTGCAACTATAAGGCGATGCCTTTGAAGCTGAAATTTAGTATACCTCTTTCGACTTCATGTTCTCCTGATATATTGACCAAAATATGGCGAAAATTTTCAGAATGCACAAAATTGGGCATGTAACAGGAGAACATGCCGTCAAAAGAGATGGCACAAAGTAACGTCTCCGGAGAGCAAATCAAAGAGCGAGATGAGGCGCAGATGTTTCGAGACAGTGACTGATTAACGAAGAGACGCAGAATTTTCGAATGCTCTTGAAAGGCGTGCGCCTCTTATTTGCAACTTTAAGGCGATGCCTTTGAAGCTGAAATTTAGTATACCTCTTTCCACTTCATGTTCTCCTGATATATTGCCCAAAATCTAGCGAAAATTTTCAGAATGCACAAAATTGGGCTTTGTAACAGGAGAACATGCCGTCGAAAGAGATGGCACAAAGTAACGTCTCCGGAGAGCAAATCAAAGAGCGAGATGTGGCGCAGATGTTTCGAAACAGTGACTGATTAACGAAGAGACGCAGAATTTTCGAACGCCTCTTGAAAGGCGTGCGCCTCTTATTTGCAACTTTTAGGCGATGCATTTGAAGCTGAAATTTAGTATACCTCTTTCGACTTCATGTTCTCCTGATATATTGACCAAAATATGGCGAAAATTTTCAGAATGCACAAAATTGGGCTTTGTAACAGGAGAACATGCCGTCGAAAGAGATGGCACAAAGTAACGTCTCCGGAGAGCAAATCAAAGAGCGAGATGAGGCGCAGATGTTTCGAGACAGTGACTGATTAACGAAGAGACGCAGAATTTTCGAATGCTCTTGAAAGGCGTGCGCCTCTTATTTGCAACTTTAAGGCGATGCCTTTGAAGCTGAAATTTAGTATACCTCTTTCCACTTCATTTTCTCCTGATTTAATGGCGAAAATCTGGCGAAAATTTCGAGAATACACAAAATTGGGCTTTGTAACAGGAGAACATGCCGTCGAAAGAGATGGAACAAAGTAATGTCTCCGGAGAGCAAATCAAAGAGCAAGAAGTGGCGCAGATGTTTCGAGATAGTGACTGTTTAACGAAAAGACGCAGAATTTTCGAACGCCTCTTGAAAGGCCTGCGCCTCTTATTTGCAACTATAAGGCGATGCCTTTGAAGCTGAAATTTAGTATACCTCTTTCGACTTCATGTTCTCCTGATATATTGACCAAAATATGGCGAAAATTTCAGAATGCACAAAATTGGGCATGTAAAAGGAGAACATGCCGTCGAAAGAGATGGCACAAAGTAACGTCTCCGGAGAGCAAAGCAAAGAGCGAGATGTGGCGCAGATGTTTCGAGACAGTGACTGATTAACGAAGAGACGCAGAATTTTCGAACGCTCTTGAAAGGCGTGCGCCTCTTATTTGCAACTTTTAGGCGATGCATTTGAAGCTGAAATTTTGTATACCTCTTTCGACTTCATGTTCTCCTGATATATTGACCAAAATATGGCGAAAATTTTCAGAATGCACAAAATTGGGCTTTGTAACAGGAGAACATGCCGTCGAAAGAGATGGCACAAAGTAACGTCTCCGGAGAGCAAATCAAAGAGCGAGATGAGGCGCAGATGTTTCGAGACAGTGACTGATTAACGAAGAGACGCAGAATTTTCGAACGCTCTTGAAAGGCGTGCGCCTCTTATTTGCAACTTTAAGGCGATGCCTTTGAAGCTGAAATTTAGTATACCTCTTTCCACTTCATTTTCTCCTGATTTAATGGCGAAAATCTGGCGAAAATTTCGAGAATACACAAAATTGGGCTTTGTAACAGGAGAACATGCCGTCGAAAGAGGTGGCACAAAGTAACGTCTCCGGAGAGCAAATCAAAGAGCGAGATGTGGCGCAGATGTTTCGAGACAGTGACTGATTAACGAAGAGACGCAGAATTTTCGAACGCCTCTTATTTGCAACTTTAAGCCGATGCATTTGAAGCTGAAATTTAGTATACCTCTTTCGACTTCATGTTCTCCTGATATATTGACCAAAATATGGCGAAAATTTTCAGAATGCACAAAATTGGGCATGTAAGAGGAGAACATGCCGTCGAAAGAGATGGCACAAAGTAACGTCTCCGGAGAGCAAATCAAAGAGCGAGATGAGGCGCAGATGTTTCGAGATAGTGACTGTTTAACGAAGAGACGCAGAATTTTCGAACGCCTCTTGAAAGGCCTGCGCCTCTTATTTGCAACTATAAGGCGATGCCTTTGAAGCTGAAATTTAGTATACCTCTTTCGACTTCATGTTCTCCTGATATATTGACCAAAATATGGCGAAAATTTTCAGAATGCACAAAATTGGGCATGTAACAGGAGAACATGCCGTCGAAAGAGATGGCACAAAGTAACGTCTCCGGAGAGCAAATCAAAGAGCGAGATGTGGCGCAGATGTTTCGAGACAGTGACTGATTAACGAAGAGACGCAGAATTTTCGAACGCTCTTGAAAGGCGTGCGCCTCTTACTTGCAACTTTAAGGCGATGCCCTTGAAGCTGAAATTTAGTATACCTCTTTCGACTTCATGTTCTCCTGATATATTGGCCAAAATATGGCGAAAATTTTCAGAATGCACAAAATTGGGCATGTAACAGGAGAACATGCCGTCGAAAGAGATGGCACAAAGTAACGTCTCCGGAGAGCAAATCAAAGAGCGAGATGAGGCGCAGATGTTTCGAGACAGTGACTGATTAACGAAGAGACGCAGAATTTTCGAATGCTCTTGAAAGGCGTGCGCCTCTTATTTGCAACTTTAAGGCGATGCCTTTGAAGCTGAAATTTAGTATACCTCTTTCCACTTCATGTTCTCCTGATATATTGCCCAAAATCTAGCGAAAATTTTCAGAATGCACAAAATTGGGCTTTGTAACAGGAGAACATGCCGTCGAAAGAGATGGCACAAAGTAACGTCTCCGGAGAGCAAATCAAAGAGCGAGATGTGGCGCAGATGTTTCGAAACAGTGACTGATTAACGAAGAGACGCAGAATTTTCGAACGCTCTTGAAAGGCGTGCGCCTCTTATTTGCAACTTTAAGGCGATGCCCTTGAAGCTGAAATTTAGTATACCTCTTTCGACTTCATGTTCTCCTGATATATTGACCAAAATATGGCGAAAATTTTCAGAATGCACAAAATTGGGCATGTAACAGGAGAACATGCCGTCGAAAGAGATGGCACAAAGTAACGTCTCCGGAGAGCAAATCAAAGAGCGAGATGTGGCGCAGATGTTTCGAAACAGTGACTGATTAACGAAGAGACGCAGAATTTTCGAACGCCTCTTGAAAGGCCTGCGCCTCTTATTTGCAACTATAAGGCGATGCCTTTGAAGCTGAAATTTAGTATACCTCTTTCGACTTCATGTTCTCCTGATATATTGACCAAAATATGGCGAAAATTTTCAGAATGCACAAAATTGGGCATGTAACAGGAGAACATGCCGTCGAAAGAGATGGCACAAAGTAACGTCTCCGGAGAGCAAATCAAAGAGCGAGAAGTGGCGCAGATGTTTCGAGACAGTGACTGTTTAACGAAGACACGCAGAATTTTCGAACGCCTCTTGAAAGGCCTGCGCCTCTTATTTGCAACTTTAAGGCGATGCCTTTGAAGCTGAAATTTAGTATACCTCTTTCGACTTCATGTTCTCCTGATATATTGACCAAAATATGGCGAAAATTTTCAGAATGCACAAAATTGGGCATGTAACAGGAGAACATGCCGTCGAAAGAGATGGCACAAAGTAACGTCTCCGGAGAGCAAATCAAAGAGCGAGAAGTGGCGCAGATGTTTCGAGACAGTGACTGTTTAACGAAGAGACGCAGAATTTTCGAACGCCTCTTGAAAGGCGTGCGCCTCTTATTTGCAACTTTTAGGCGATGCATTTGAAGCTGAAATTTAGTATACCTCTTTCGACTTCATGTTCTCCTGATATATTGACCAAAATATGGCGAAAATTTTCAGAATGCACAAAATTGGGCTTTGTAACAGGAGAACATGCCGTCGAAAGAGATGGCACAAAGTAACGTCTCCGGAGAGCAAATCAAAGAGCGAGATGAGGCGCAGATGTTTCGAGACAGTGACTGATTAACGAAGAGACGCAGAATTTTCGAATGCTCTTGAAAGGCGTGCGCCTCTTATTTGCAACTTTAAGGCGATGCCTTTGAAGCTGAAATTTAGTATACCTCTTTCCACTTCATTTTCTCCTGATTTAATGGCGAAAATCTGGCGAAAATTTCGAGAATACACAAAATTGGGCTTTGTAACAGGAGAACATGCCGTCGAAAGAGATGGAACAAAGTAATGTCTCCGGAGAGCAAATCAAAGAGCAAGAAGTGGCGCAGATGTTTCGAGATAGTGACTGTTTAACGAAGAGACGCAGAATTTTCGAACGCCTCTTGAAAGGCCTGCGCCTCTTATTTGCAACTATAAGGCGATGCCTTTGAAGCTGAAATTTAGTATACCTCTTTCGACTTCATGTTCTCCTGATATATTGACCAAAATATGGCGAAAATTTTCAGAATGCACAAAATTGGGCATGTAACAGGAGAACATGCCGTCGAAAGAGATGGCACAAAGTAACGTCTCCGGAGAGCAAAGCAAAGAGCGAGATGTGGCGCAGATGTTTCGAGACAGTGACTGATTAACGAAGAGACGCAGAATTTTCGAACGCTCTTGAAAGGCGTGCGCCTCTTATTTGCAACTTTTAGGCGATGCATTTGAAGCTGATATTTAGTATACCTCTTTCCACTTCATTTTCTCCTGATTTAATGGCGAAAATCTGGCGAAAATTTCGAGAATACACAAAATTGGGCTTTGTAACAGGAGAACATGCCGTCGAAAGAGATGGCACAAAGTAACGTCTCCGGAGAGCAAATCAAAGAGCGAGATGTGGCGCAGATGTTTCGAAACAGTGACTGATTAACGAAGAGACGCAGAATTTTCGAACGCTCTTGAAAGGCGTGCGCCTCTTATTTGCAACTTTAAGGCGATGCCCTTGAAGCTGAAATTTAGTATACCTCTTTCGACTTCATGTTCTCCTGATATATTGACCAAAATATGGCGAAAATTTTCAGAATGCACAAAATTGGGCATGTAACAGGAGAACATGCCGTCGAAAGAGATGGCACAAAGTAACGTCTCCGGAGAGCAAATCAAAGAGCGAGATGTGGCGCAGATGTTTCGAGATAGTGACTGTTTAACGAAGAGACGCAGAATTTTCGAACGCCTCTTGAAAGGCCTGCGCCTCTTATTTGCAACTATAAGGCGATGCCTTTGAAGCTGAAATTTAGTATACCTCTTTCGACTTCATGTTCTCCTGATATATTGACCAAAATATGGCGAAAATTTTCAGAATGCACAAAATTGGGCATGTAACAGGAGAACATGCCGTCGAAAGAGATGGCACAAAGTAACGTCTCCGGAGAGCAAATCAAAGAGCGAGAAGTGGCGCAGATGTTTCGAGACAGTGACTGTTTAACGAAGACACGCAGAATTTTCGAACGCCTCTTGAAAGGCCTGCGCCTCTTATTTGCAACTTTAAGGCGATGCCTTTGAAGCTGAAATTTAGTATACCTCTTTTGACTTCATGTTCTCCTGATATATTGGCCAAAATCTGGCGAAAATTTTCAGAATGCACAAAATTGGGCTTTGTAACAGGAGAACATGCCGTCGAAAGAGATGGCACAAAGTAACGTCTCCGGAGAGCAAATCAAAGAGCGAGAAGTGGCGCAGATGTTTCGAGACAGTGACTGTTTAACGAAGAGACGCAGAATTTTCGAACGCCTCTTGAAAGGCGTGCGCCTCTTATTTGCAACTTTTAGGCGATGCATTTGAAGCTGAAATTTAGTATACCTCTTTCGACTTCATGTTCTCCTGATATATTGACCAAAATATGGCGAAAATTTTCAGAATGCACAAAATTGGGCTTTGTAACAGGAGAACATGCCGTCGAAAGAGATGGCACAAAGTAACGTCTCCGGAGAGCAAATCAAAGAGCGAGATGAGGCGCAGATGTTTCGAGACAGTGACTGATTAACGAAGAGACGCAGAATTTTCGAATGCTCTTGAAAGGCGTGCGCCTCTTATTTGCAACTTTAAGGCGATGCCTTTGAAGCTGAAATTTAGTATACCTCTTTTGACTTCATGTTCTCCTGATATATTGGCCAAAATCTGGCGAAAATTTTCAGAATGCACAAAATTGGGCTTTGTAACAGGAGAACATGCCGTCGAAAGAGATGGCACAAAGTAACGTCTCCGGAGAGCAAATCAAAGAGCGAGAAGTGGCGCAGATGTTTCGAGACAGTGACTGTTTAACGAAGAGACGCAGAATTTTCGAACGCCTCTTGAAAGGCGTGCGCCTCTTATTTGCAACTTTTAGGCGATGCATTTGAAGCTGAAATTTAGTATACCTCTTTCGACTTCATGTTCTCCTGATATATTGACCAAAATATGGCGAAAATTTTCAGAATGCACAAAATTGGGCTTTGTAACAGGAGAACATGCCGTCGAAAGAGATGGCACAAAGTAACGTCTCCGGAGAGCAAATCAAAGAGCGAGATGAGGCGCAGATGTTTCGAGACAGTGACTGATTAACGAAGAGACGCAGAATTTTCGAATGCTCTTGAAAGGCGTGCGCCTCTTATTTGCAACTTTAAGGCGATGCCTTTGAAGCTGAAATTTAGTATACCTCTTTCCACTTCATTTTCTCCTGATTTAATGGCGAAAATCTGGCGAAAATTTCGAGAATACACAAAATTGGGCTTTGTAACAGGAGAACATGCCGTCGAAAGAGATGGAACAAAGTAATGTCTCCGGAGAGCAAATCAAAGAGCAAGAAGTGGCGCAGATGTTTCGAGATAGTGACTGTTTAACGAAGAGACGCAGAATTTTCGAACGCCTCTTGAAAGGCCTGCGCCTCTTATTTGCAACTATAAGGCGATGCCTTTGAAGCTGAAATTTAGTATACCTCTTTCGACTTCATGTTCTCCTGATATATTGACCAAAATATGGCGAAAATTTTCAGAATGCACAAAATTGGGCATGTAACAGGAGAACATGCCGTCGAAAGAGATGGCACAAAGTAACGTCTCCGGAGAGCAAAGCAAAGAGCGAGATGTGGCGCAGATGTTTCGAGACAGTGACTGATTAACGAAGAGACGCAGAACTTTCGAACGCTCTTGAAAGGCGTGCGCCTCTTATTTGCAACTTTTAGGCGATGCATTTGAAGCTGATATTTAGTATACCTCTTTCGACTTCATGTTCTCCTGATATATTGACCAAAATATGGCGAAAATTTTCAGAATGCACAAAATTGGGCTTTGTAACAGGAGAACATGCCGTCGAAAGAGATGGCACAAAGTAACGTCTCCGGAGAGCAAATCAAAGAGCGAGATGAGGTGCAGATGTTTCGAGACAGTGACTGATTAACGAAGAGACGCAGAATTTTCGAACGCTCTTGAAAGGCGTGCGCCTCTTATTTGCAACTTTAAGGCGATGCCTTTGAAGCTGAAATTTAGTATACCTCTTTCCACTTCATTTTCTCCTGATTTAATGGCGAAAATCTGGCGAAAATTTCGAGAATACACAAAATTGGGCTTTGTAACAGGAGAACATGCCGTCGAAAGAGATGGCACAAAGTAACGTCTCCGGAGAGCAAATCAAAGAGCGAGATGTGGCGCAGATGTTTCGAAACAGTGACTGATTAACGAAGAGACGCAGAATTTTCGAACGCTCTTGAAAGGCGTGCGCCTCTTATTTGCAACTTTAAGGCGATGCCCTTGAAGCTGAAATTTAGTATACCTCTTTCGACTTCATGTTCTCCTGATATATTGACCAAAATATGGCGAAAATTTTCAGAATGCACAAAATTGGGCATGTAACAGGAGAACATGCCGTCGAAAGAGATGGCACAAAGTAACGTCTCCGGAGAGCAAATCAAAGAGCGAGATGTGGCGCAGATGTTTCGAGACAGTGACTGTTTAACGAAGAGACGCAGAATTTTCGAACGCCTCTTGAAAGGCCTGCGCCTCTTATTTGCAACTTTAAGGCGATGCCTTTGAAGCTGAAATTTAGTATACCTCTTTCGACTTCATGTTCTCCTGATATATTGGCCAAAATCTGGCGAAAATTTTCAGAATGCACAAAATTGGGCTTTGTAACAGGAGAACATGCCGTCGAAAGAGATGGCACAAAGTAACGTCTCCGGAGAGCAAATCAAAGAGCGAGATGTGGCGCAGATGTTTCGAGACAGTGACTGTTTAACGAAGACACGCAGAATTTTCGAACGCCTCTTGAAAGGCCTGCGCCTCTTATTTGCAACTTTAAGCCGATGCATTTGAAGCTGAAATTTAGTATACCTCTTTCGACTTCATGTTCTCCTGATATATTGACCAAAATATGGCGAAAATTTTCAGAATGCACAAAATTGGGCATGTAACAGGAGAACATGCCGTCGAAAGAGATGGCACAAAGTAACGTCTCCGGAGAGCAAATCAAAGAGCGAGAAGTGGCGCAGATGTTTCGAGACAGTGACTGTTTAACGAAGAGTCGCACAATTTTCGAACGCCTCTTGAAAGGACTGCGCCTCTGATTTGATACTTTTAAGCGATGCCTTTGAAGCTGAAATTTAGTATACCTCTTTCCACTTCATGTTCTCCTGATATATTGCCCAAAATCTAGCGAAAATTTTGAGAATGCACAAAATTGGGCTTTGTAACAGGAGAACATGCCGTCGAAAGAGATGGCACAAAGTAACGTCTCCGGAGAGCAAATCAAAGAGCGAGATGAGGCGCAGATGTTTCGAGA
Organism: Andrena cerasifolii; assembly: GCF_050908995.1. NCBI lineage: Eukaryota > Metazoa > Arthropoda > Insecta > Hymenoptera > Andrenidae > Andrena > Andrena cerasifolii. The sequence continues at coordinate 11,524 of NW_027485856.1, forward strand.
TAGTGACTGTTTAACGAAGAGACGCAGAATTTTCGATCGCCTCTTGAAAGGCCTGCGCCTCTTATTTGCAACTATAAGGCGATGCCTTTGAAGCTGAAATTTAGTATACCTCTTTCGACTTCATGTTCTCCTGATATATTGACCAAAATATGGCGAAAATTTTCAGAATGCACAAAATTGGGCATGTAACAGGAGAACATGCCGTCGAAAGAGATGGCACAAAGTAACGTCTCCGGAGAGCAAATCAAAGAGCGAGATGTGGCGCAGATGTTTCGAGACAGTGACTGATTAACGAAGAGACGCAGAATTTTCGAACGCTCTTGAAAGGCGTGCGCCTCTTACTTGCAACTTTAAGGCGATGCCCTTGAAGCTGAAATTTAGTATACCTCTTTCGACTTCATGTTCTCCTGATATATTGGCCAAAATATGGCGAAAATTTTCAGAATGCACAAAATTGGGCATGTAACAGGAGAACATGCCGTCGAAAGAGATGGCACAAAGTAACGTCTCCGGAGAGCAAATCAAATAGCGAGATGTGGCGCAGATGTTTCGAGACAGTGACTGATTAACGAAGAGACGCAGAATTTTCGAACGCCTCTTGAAAGGCGTGCGCCTCTTATTTGCAACTTTAAGGCGATGCCTTTGAAGCTGAAATTTAGTATACCTTTTTCCACTTCATTTTCTCCTGATTTAATGGCGAAAATCTGGCGAAAATTTCGAGAATACACAAAATTGGGCTTTGTAACAGGAGAACATGCCGTCGAAAGAGATGGAACAAAGTAACGTCTCCGGAGAGCAAATCAAAGAGCAAGAAGTTGCGCAGATGTTTCGAGACAGTGACTGATTAACGAAGAGACGCAGAATTTTCGAACGCTCTTGAAAGGCGTGCGCCTCTTATATGCAACTTTAAGCCGATGCATTTGAAGCTGAAATTTAGTATACCTCTTTCGACTTCATGTTCTCCTGATATATTGACCAAAATATGGCGAAAATTTTCAGAATGCACAAAATTGGGCATGTAACAGGAGAACATGCCGTCGAAAGAGATGGCACAAAGTAACGTCTCCGGAGAGCAAATCAAAGAGCGAGATGTGGCGCAGATGTTTCGAGACAGTGACTGTTTAACGAAGACACGCAGAATTTTCGAACGCCTCTTGAAAGGCCTGCGCCTCTTATTTGCATCTTTAAGGTGATGCCTTTGAAGCTGAAATTTAGTATACCTCTTTTGACTTCATGTTCTCCTGATATATTGGCCAAAATCTGGCGAAAATTTTCAGAATGCACGAAATTGGGCTTTGTAACAGGAGAACATGCCGTCGAAAGAGGTGGCACAAAGTAACGTCTCCGGAGAGCAAATCAAATAGCGAGATGTGGCGCAGATGTTTCGAGACAGTGACTGATTAACGAAGAGACGCAGAATTTTCGAACGCTCTTGAAAGGCGTGCGCCTCTTATTTGCAACTTTAAGGCGATGCCTTTGAAGCTGAAATTTAGTATACCTCTTTCCCCTTCATTTTCTCCTGATTTAATGGCGAAAATCTGGCGAAAATTTCGAGAATACACAAAATTGGGCTTTGTAACAGGAGAACATGCCGTCGAAAGAGATGGAACAAAGTAATGTCTCCGGAGAGCAAATCAAAGAGCAAGAAGTGGCGCAGATGTTTCGAGATAGTGACTGTTTAACGAAGAGACGCAGAATTTTCGAACGCCTCTTGAAAGGCCTGCGCCTCTTATTTGCAACTATAAGGCGATGCCTTTGAAGCTGAAATTTATTATACCTCTTTCGACTTCATGTTCTCCTGATATATTGACCAAAATATGGCGAAAATTTTCAGAATGCACAAAATTGGGCATGTAACAGGAGAACATGCCGTCGAAAGAGATGGCACAAAGTAACGTCTCCGGAGAGCAAATCAAAGAGCGAGATGTGGCGCAGATGTTTCGAGACAGTGACTATTTAACGAAGACACGCAGAATTTTCGAACGCCTCTTGAAAGGCCTGCGCCTCTTATTTGCATCTTTAAGGTGATGCCTTTGAAGCTGAAATTTAGTATACCTCTTTTGACTTCATGTTCTCCTGATATATTGGCCAAAATCTGGCGAAAATTTTCAGAATGCACGAAATTGGGCTTTGTAACAGGAGAACATGCCGTCGAAAGAGGTGGCACAAAGTAACGTCTCCGGAGAGCAAATCAAAGAGCGAGATGTGGCGCAGATGTTTCGAGACAGTGACTGATTAACGAAGAGACGCAGAATTTTCGAACGCCTCTTATTTGCAACTTTAAGCCGATGCATTTGAAGCTGAAATTTAGTATACCTCTTTCGACTTCATGTTCTCCTGATATATTGACCAAAATATGGCGAAAATTTTCAGAATGCACAAAATTGGGCATGTAACAGGAGAACATGCCGTCGAAAGAGATGGCACAAAGTAACGTCTCCGGAGAGCAAATCAAAGAGCGAGAAGTGGCGCAGATGTTTCGAGACAGTGACTGATTAACGAAGAGACGCAGAATTTTCGAACGCTCTTGAAAGGCGTGCGCCTCTAACTTGCAACTTTAAGGCGATGCCCTTGAAGCTGAAATTTAGTATACCTCTTTCCACTTCATGTTCTCCTGATATATTGCCCAAAATCTAGCGAAAATTTTGAGAATGCACAAAATTGGGCTTTGTAACAGGAGAACATGCCGTCGAAAGAGATGGCACAAAGTAACGTCTCCGGAGAGCAAATCAAAGAGCGAGATGAGGCGCAGATGTTTCGAGATAGTGACTGTTTAACGAAGAGACGCAGAATTTTCGAACGCCTCTTGAAAGGCCTGCGCCTCTTATTTGCAACTATAAGGCGATGCCTTTGAAGCTGAAATTTAGTATACCTCTTTCGACTTCATGTTCTCCTGATATATTGACCAAAATATGGCGAAAATTTTCAGAATGCACAAAATTGGGCATGTAACAGGAGAACATGCCGTCGAAAGAGATGGCACAAAGTAACGTCTCCGGAGAGCAAATCAAAGAGCGAGATGTGGCGCAGATGTTTCGAGACAGTGACTGATTAACGAAGAGACGCAGAATTTTCGAACGCTCTTGAAAGGCGTGCGCCTCTAACTTGCAACTTTAAGGCGATGCCCTTGAAGCTGAAATTTAGTATACCTCTTTCGACTTCATGTTCTCCTGATATATTGGCCAAAATATGGCGAAAATTTTCAGAATGCACAAAATTGGGCATGTAACAGGAGAACATGCCGTCGAAAGAGATGGCACAAAGTAACGTCTCCGGAGAGCAAATCAAAGAGCGAGATGTGGCGCAGATGTTTCGAGACAGTGACTGATTAACGAAGAGTCGCACAATTTTCGAACGCCTCTTGAAAGGACTGCGCCTCTGATTTGATACTTTTAAGCGATGCCTTTGAAGCTGAAATTTAGTATACATCTCCACTTCATGTTCTCCTGATATATTGCCCAAAATCTAGCGAAAATTTTCAGAATGCACAAAATTGGGCTTTGTAACAGGAGAACATGCCGTCGAAAGAGATGGCACAAAGTAACGTCTCCGGAGAGCAAATCAAAGAGCGAGATGAGGCGCAGATGTTTCGAGATAGTGACTGTTTAACGAAGAGACGCAGAATTTTCGAACGCCTCTTGAAAGGCCTGCGCCTCTTATTTGCAACTATAAGGCGATGCCTTTGAAGCTGAAATTTAGTATACCTCTTTCGACTTCATGTTCTCCTGATATATTGACCAAAATATGGCGAAAATTTTCAGAATGCACAAAATTGGGCATGTAACAGGAGAACATGCCGTCGAAAGAGATGGCACAAAGTAACGTCTCCGGAGAGCAAATCAAAGAGCGAGATGTGGCGCAGATGTTTCGAGACAGTGACTGATTAACGAAGAGACGCAGAATTTTCGAACGCTCTTGAAAGGCGTGCGCCTCTAACTTGCAACTTTAAGGCGATGCCCTTGAAGCTGAAATTTAGTATACCTCTTTCGACTTCATGTTCTCCTGATATATTGGCCAAAATATGGCGAAAATTTTCAGAATGCACAAAATTGGGCATGTAACAGGAGAACATGCCGTCGAAAGAGATGGCACAAAGTAACGTCTCCGGAGAGCAAATCAAAGAGCGAGATGTGGCGCAGATGTTTCGAGACAGTGACTGATTAACGAAGAGTCGCACAATTTTCGAACGCCTCTTGAAAGGACTGCGCCTCTGATTTGATACTTTTAAGCGATGCCTTTGAAGCTGAAATTTAGTATACATCTTTCCACTTCATGTTCTCCTGATATATTGCCCAAAATCTAGCGAAAATTTTCAGAATGCACAAAATTGGGCTTTGTAACAGGAGAACATGCCGTCGAAAGAGATGGCACAAAGTAACGTCTCCGGAGAGCAAATCAAAGAGCGAGATGTGGCGCAGATGTTTCGAGATAGTGACTGATTAACGAAGAGACGCAGAATTTTCGAACGCTCTTGAAAGGCGTGCGCCTCTTATTTGCAACTTTAAGGCGATGCCCTTGAAGCTGAAATTTAGTATACCTCTTTCCACTTCATTTTCTCCTGATTTAATGGCGAAAATCTGGCGAAAATTTTCAGAATGCACAAAATTGGGCATGTAACAGGAGAACATGCCGTCGAAAGAGATGGCACAAAGTAACGTCTCCGGAGAGCAAATCAAAGAGCGAGATGTGGCGCAGATGTTTCGAGACAGTGACTGATTAACGAAGAGACGCAGAATTTTCGAACGCTCTTGAAAGGCGTGCGCCTCTTACTTGCAACTTTAAGGCGATGCCTTTGAAGCTGAAATTTAGTATACCTCTTTTGACTTCATGTTCTCCTGATATATTGGCCAAAATCTGGCGAAAATTTTCAGAATGCACAAAATTGGGCTTTGTAACAGGAGAACATGCCGTCGAAAGAGATGGCACAAAGTAACGTCTCCGGAGAGCAAATCAAAGAGCGAGATGAGGCGCAGATGTTTCGAGACAGTGACTGATTAACGAAGAGACGCAGAATTTTCGAACGCTCTTGAAAGGCGTGCGCCTCTTATTTGCAACTTTAAGGCGATGCCTTTGAAGCTGAAATTTAGTATACCTCTTTCCACTTCATTTTCTCCTGATTTAATGGCGAAAATCTGGCGAAAATTTCGAGAATACACAAAATTGGGCTTTGTAACAGGAGAACATGCCGTCGAAAGAGATGGAACAAAGTAACGTCTCCGGAGAGCAAATCAAAGAGCGAGATGAGGCGCAGATGTTTCGAGACAGTGACTGATTAACGAAGAGACGCAGAATTTTCGAACGCTCTTGAAAGGCGTGCGCCTCTTATTTGCAACTTTAAGGCGATGCCTTTGAAGCTGAAATTTAGTATACCTCTTTCCACTTCATTTTCTCCTGATTTAATGGCGAAAATCTGGCGAAAATTTCGAGAATACACAAAATTGGGCTTTGTAACAGGAGAACATGCCGTCGAAAGAGATGGAACAAAGTAATGTCTCCGGAGAGCAAATCAAAGAGCAAGAAGTGGCGCAGATGTTTCGAGATAGTGACTGTTTAACGAAGAGACGCAGAATTTTCGAACGCCTCTTGCAAGGCCTGCGCCTCTTATTTGCAACTATAAGGCGATGCCTTTGAAGCTGAAATTTAGTATACCTCTTTCGACTTCATGTTCTCCTGATATATTGACCAAAATATGGCGAAAATTTTCAGAATGCACAAAATTGGGCATGTAACAGGAGAACATGCCGTCGAAAGAGATGGCACAAAGTAACGTCTCCGGAGAGCAAATCAAAGAGCGAGATGTGGCGCAGATGTTTCGAGACAGTGACTGATTAACGAAGAGACGCAGAATTTTCGAACGCTCTTGAAAGGCGTGCGCCTCTTATTTGCAACTTTAAGGCGATGCACTTGAAGCTGAAATTTAGTATACCTCTTTCGACTTCATGTTCTCCTGATATATTGACCAAAATATGGCGAAAATTTTCAGAATGCACAAAATTGGGCTTTGTAACAGGAGAACATGCCGTCGAAAGAGATGGCACAAAGTAACGTCTCCGGAGAGCAAATCAAAGAGCGAGATGTGGCGCAGATGTTTCGAAACAGTGACTGATTAACGAAGAGACGCAGAATTTTCGAACGCTCTTGAAAGGCGTGCGCCTCTTATTTGCAACTTTAAGGCGATGCCCTTGAAGCTGAAATTTAGTATACCTCTTTCGACTTCATGTTCTCCTGATATATTGGCCAAAATATGGCGAAAATTTTCAGAATGCACAAAATTGGGCATGTAACAGGAGAACATGCCGTCGAAAGAGATGGCACAAAGTAACGTCTCCGGAGAGCAAATCAAAGAGCGAGATGTGGCGCAGATGTTTCGAGACAGTGACTGATTAACGAAGAGACGCAGAATTTTCGAACGCCTCTTGAAAGGCGTGCGCCTCTTATTTGCAACTTTAAGGCGATGCCTTTGAAGCTGAAATTTAGTATAACTCTTTCCACTTCATTTTCTCCTGATTTAATGGCCAAAATCTGGCGAAAATTTCGAGAATGCACAAAATTGGGCTTTGTAATAGGAGAACATGCCGTCGAAAGAGATGGAACAAAGTAACGTCTCCGGAGAGCAAATCAAAGAGCGAGAAGTGGCGCAGATGTTTCGAGACAGTGACTGTTTAACGAAGAGACGCAGAATTTTCGAACGCCTCTTGAAAGGCCTGCGCCTCTTATTTGCAACTTTAAGGCGATGCCTTTGAAGCTGAAATTTAGTATACCTCTTTTGACTTCATGTTCTCATGATATATTGGCCAAAATCTGGCGAAAAGTTTCAGAATGCACAAAATTGGGCTTTGTAACAGGAGAACATGCCGTCGAAAGAGATGGCACAAAGTAACGTCTCCGGAGAGCAAATCAAAGAGCGAGGAGTGGCGTAGATGTTTCGAGACAGTGACTGTTTAACGAAGAGACGCAGAATTTTCGAACGCCTCTTGAAAGGCGTGCGCCTGTTATTTGCAACTTTTAGGCGATGCATTTGAATCTGAAATTTAGTATACCTCTTTCGACTTCATGTTCTCCTGATATATTGACCAAAATATGGCGAAAATTTTCAGAATGCACAAAATTGGGCTTTGTAACAGTAGAACATGCCGTCGAAAGAGATGGCACAAAGTAACGTCTCCGGAGAGCAAATCAAAGAGCGAGATGAGGCGCAGATGTTTCGAGACAGTGACTGATTAACGAAGAGACGCAGAATTTTCGAACGCTCTTGAAAGGCGTGCGCCTCTTATTTGCAACTTTAAGGCGATGCCTTTGAAGCTGAAATTTAGTATACCTCTTTCCACTTCATTTTCTCCTGATTTAATGGCGAAAATCTGGCGAAAATTTCGAGAATACACAAAATTGGGCTTTGTAACAGGAGAACATGCCGTCGAAAGAGATGGAACAAAGTAACGTCTCCGGAGAGCAAATCAAAGAGCGAGATGAGGCGCAGATGTTTCGAGACAGTGACTGATTAACGAAGAGACGCAGAATTTTCGAACGCTCTTGAAAGGCGTGCGCCTCTTATTTGCAACTTTAAGGCGATGCCTTTGAAGCTGAAATTTAGTATACCTCTTTCCACTTCATTTTCTCCTGATTTAATGGCGAAAATCTGGCGAAAATTTCGAGAATACACAAAATTGGGCTTTGTAACAGGAGAACATGCCGTCGAAAGAGATGGAACAAAGTAATGTCTCCGGAGAGCAAATCAAAGAGCAAGAAGTGGCGCAGATGTTTCGAGATAGTGACTGTTTAACGAAGAGACGCAGAATTTTCGAACGCCTCTTGCAAGGCCTGCGCCTCTTATTTGCAACTATAAGGCGATGCCTTTGAAGCTGAAATTTAGTATACCTCTTTCGACTTCATGTTCTCCTGATATATTGACCAAAATATGGCGAAAATTTTCAGAATGCACAAAATTGGGCATGTAACAGGAGAACATGCCGTCGAAAGAGATGGCACAAAGTAACGTCTCCGGAGAGCAAATCAAAGAGCGAGATGTGGCGCAGATGTTTCGAGACAGTGACTGATTAACGAAGAGACGCAGAATTTTCGAACGCTCTTGAAAGGCGTGCGCCTCTTATTTGCAACTTTAAGGCGATGCACTTGAAGCTGAAATTTAGTATACCTCTTTCGACTTCATGTTCTCCTGATATATTGACCAAAATATGGCGAAAATTTTCAGAATGCACAAAATTGGGCTTTGTAACAGGAGAACATGCCGTCGAAAGAGATGGCACAAAGTAACGTCTCCGGAGAGCAAATCAAAGAGCGAGATGTGGCGCAGATGTTTCGAAACAGTGACTGATTAACGAAGAGACGCAGAATTTTCGAACGCTCTTGAAAGGCGTGCGCCTCTTATTTGCAACTTTAAGGCGATGCCCTTGAAGCTGAAATTTAGTATACCTCTTTCGACTTCATGTTCTCCTGATATATTGGCCAAAATATGGCGAAAATTTTCAGAATGCACAAAATTGGGCATGTAACAGGAGAACATGCCGTCGAAAGAGATGGCACAAAGTAACGTCTCCGGAGAGCAAATCAAAGAGCGAGATGTGGCGCAGATGTTTCGAGACAGTGACTGATTAACGAAGAGACGCAGAATTTTCGAACGCCTCTTGAAAGGCGTGCGCCTCTTATTTGCAACTTTAAGGCGATGCCTTTGAAGCTGAAATTTAGTATAACTCTTTCCACTTCATTTTCTCCTGATTTAATGGCCAAAATCTGGCGAAAATTTCGAGAATGCACAAAATTGGGCTTTGTAATAGGAGAACATGCCGTCGAAAGAGATGGAACAAAGTAACGTCTCCGGAGAGCAAATCAAAGAGCGAGAAGTGGCGCAGATGTTTCGAGACAGTGACTGTTTAACGAAGAGACGCAGAATTTTCGAACGCCTCTTGAAAGGCCTGCGCCTCTTATTTGCAACTTTAAGGCGATGCCTTTGAAGCTGAAATTTAGTATACCTCTTTTGACTTCATGTTCTCATGATATATTGGCCAAAATCTGGCGAAAAGTTTCAGAATGCACAAAATTGGGCTTTGTAACAGGAGAACATGCCGTCGAAAGAGATGGCACAAAGTAACGTCTCCGGAGAGCAAATCAAAGAGCGAGGAGTGGCGTAGATGTTTCGAGACAGTGACTGTTTAACGAAGAGACGCAGAATTTTCGAACGCCTCTTGAAAGGCGTGCGCCTCTTATTTGCAACTTTTAGGCGATGCATTTGAAGCTGAAATTTAGTATACCTCTTTCGACTTCATGTTCTCCTGATATATTGACCAAAATATGGCGAAAATTTTCAGAATGCACAAAATTGGGCTTTGTAACAGTAGAACATGCCGTCGAAAAAGATGGCACAAAGTAACGTCTCCGGAGAGCAAATCAAAGAGCGAGATGAGGCGCAGATGTTTCGAGACAGTGACTGATTAACGAAGAGACGCAGAATTTTCGAACGCTCTTGAAAGGCGTGCGCCTCTTATTTGCAACTTTAAGGCGATGCCTTTGAAGCTGAAATTTAGTATACCTCTTTCCACTTCATTTTCTCCTGATTTAATGGCGAAAATCTGGCGAAAATTTTCAGAATGCACAAAATTGGGCATGTAACAGGAGAACATGCCGTCGAAAGAGATGGCACAAAGTAACGTCTCCGGAGAGCAAATCAAAGAGCGAGATGTGGCGCAGATGTTTCGAGACAGTGACTGTTTAACGAAGACACGCAGAATTTTCGAACGCCTCTTGAAAGGCCTGCGCCTCTTATTTGCATCTTTAAGGTGATGCCTTTGAAGCTGAAATTTAGTATACCTCTTTTGACTTCATGTTCTCCTGATATATTGGCCAAAATCTGGCGAAAATTTTCAGAATGCACGAAATTGGGCTTTGTAACAGGAGAACATGCCGTCGAAAGAGGTGGCACAAAGTAACGTCTCCGGAGAGCAAATCAAATAGCGAGATGTGGCGCAGATGTTTCGAGACAGTGACTGATTAACGAAGAGACGCAGAATTTTCGAACGCCTCTTATTTGCAACTTTAAGCCGATGCATTTGAAGCTGAAATTTAGTATACCTCTTTCGACTTCATGTTCTCCTGATATATTGACCAAAATATGGCGAAAATTTTCAGAATGCACAAAATTGGGCATGTAACAGGAGAACATGCCGTCGAAAGAGATGGCACAAAGTAACGTCTCCGGAGAGCAAATCAAAGAGCGAGAAGTGGCGCAGATGTTTCGAGACAGTGACTGTTTAACGAAGAGTCGCACAATTTCGAACGCCTCTTGAAAGGACTGCGCCTCTGATTTGATACTTTTAAGCGATGCCTTTGAAGCTGAAATTTAGTATACCTCTTTCCACTTCATGTTCTCCTGATATATTGCCCAAAATCTAGCGAAAATTTTGAGAATGCACAAAATTGGGCTTTGTAACAGGAGAACATGCCGTCGAAAGAGATGGCACAAAGTAACGTCTCCGGAGAGCAAATCAAAGAGCGAGATGAGGCGCAGATGTTTCGAGATAGTGACTGTTTAACGAAGAGACGCAGAATTTTCGAACGCCTCTTGAAAGGCCTGCGCCTCTTATTTGCAACTATAAGGCGATGCCTTTGAAGCTGAAATTTAGTATACCTCTTTCGACTTCATGTTCTCCTGATATATTGACCAAAATATGGCGAAAATTTTCAGAATGCACAAAATTGGGCATGTAACAGGAGAACATGCCGTCGAAAGAGATGGCACAAAGTAACGTCTCCGGAGAGCAAATCAAAGAGCGAGATGTGGCGCAGATGTTTCGAGACAGTGACTGATTAACGAAGAGACGCAGAATTTTCGAACGCCTCTTGAAAGGCGTGCGCCTCTTATTTGCAACTTTAAGGCGATGCCTTTGAAGCTGAAATTTAGTATACCTTTTTCCACTTCATTTTCTCCTGATTTAATGGCGAAAATCTGGCGAAAATTTCGAGAATACACAAAGTTGGGCTTTGTAACAGGAGAACATGCCGTCGAAAGAGATGGAACAAAGTAACGTCTCCGGAGAGCAAATCAAAGAGCAAGAAGTTGCGCAGATGTTTCGAGATAGTGACTGATTAACGAAGAGTCGCACAATTTTCGAACGCCTCTTGAAAGGACTGCGCCTCTGATTTGATACTTTTAAGCGATGCCTTTGAAGCTGAAATTTAGTATACCTCTTTCCACTTCATGTTCTCCTGATATATTGCCCAAAATCTAGCGAAAATTTTGAGAATGCACAAAAATGGGCTTTGTAACAGGAGAACATGCCGTCGAAAGAGATGGCACAAAGTAACGTCTCCGGAGAGCAAATCAGAGAGCGAGATGAGGCGCAGATGTTTCGAGATAGTGACTGTTTAACGAAGAGACGCAGAATTTTCGAACGCCTCTTGAAAGGCCTGCGCCTCTTATTTGCAACTATAAGGCGATGCCTTTGAAGCTGAAATTTAGTATACCTCTTTCGACTTCATGTTCTCCTGATATATTGACCAAAATATGGCGAAAATTTTCAGAATGCACAAAATTGGGCATGTAACAGGAGAACATGCCGTCGAAAGAGATGGCACAAAGTAACGTCTCCGGAGAGCAAATCAAAGAGCGAGATGTGGCGCAGATGTTTCGAGACAGTGACTGATTAACGAAGAGACGCAGAATTTTCGAACGCTCTTGAAAGGCGTGCGCCTCTTACTTGCAACTTTAAGGCGATGACCTTGAAGCTGAAATTTAGTATACCTCTTTCGACTTCATGTTCTCCTGATATATTGGCCAAAATATGGCGAAAATTTTCAGAATGCACAAAATTGGGCATGTAACAGGAGAACATGCCGTCGAAAGAGATGGCACAAAGTAACGTCTCCGGAGAGCAAATCAAAGAGCGAGATGTGGCGCAGATGTTTCGAGACAGTGACTGATTAACGAAGAGACGCAGAATTTTCGAACGCCTCTTGAAAGGCGTGCGCCTCTTATTTGCAACTTTAAGGCGATGCCTTTGAAGCTGAAATTTAGTATACCTTTTTCCACTTCATTTTCTCCTGATTTAATGGCGAAAATCTGGCGAAAATTTCGAGAATACACAAAATTGGGCTTTGTAACAGGAGAACATGCCGTCGAAAGAGATGGAACAAAGTAACGTCTCCGGAGAGCAAATCAAAGAGCAAGAAGTGGCGCAGATGTTTCGAGATAGTGACTGTTTAACGAAGAGACGCAGAATTTTCGAACGCCTCTTGAAAGGCCTGCGCCTCTGATTTGATACTTTTAAGCGATGCCTTTGAAGCTGAAATTTAGTATACATCTTTCCACTTCATGTTCTCCTGATATATTGCCCAAAATCTAGCGAAAATTTTCAGAATGCACAAAATTGGGCTTTGTAACAGGAGAACATGCCGTCGAAAGAGATGGCACAAAGTAACGTCTCCGGAGAGCAAATCAAAGAGCGAGATGTGGCGCAGATGTTTCGAAACAGTGACTGATTAACGAAGAGACGCAGAATTTTCGAACGCCTCTTGAAAGGCGTGCGCCTCTTATTTGCAACTTTAAGGCGATGCCTTTGAAGCTGAAATTTAGTATACCTTTTTCCACTTCATTTTCTCCTGATTTAATGGCGAAAATCTGGCGAAAATTTCGAGAATACACAAAGTTGGGCTTTGTAACAGGAGAACATGCCGTCGAAAGAGATGGAACAAAGTAACGTCTCCGGAGAGCAAATCAAAGAGCAAGAAGTTGCGCAGATGTTTCGAGATAGTGACTGATTAACGAAGAGTCGCACAATTTTCGAACGCCTCTTGAAAGGACTGCGCCTCTGATTTGATACTTTTAAGCGATGCCTTTGAAGCTGAAATTTAGTATACCTCTTTCCACTTCATGTTCTCCTGATATATTGCCCAAAATCTAGCGAAAATTTTGAGAATGCACAAAAATGGGCTTTGTAACAGGAGAACATGCCGTCGAAAGAGATGGCACAAAGTAACGTCTCCGGAGAGCAAATCAGAGAGCGAGATGAGGCGCAGATGTTTCGAGATAGTGACTGTTTAACGAAGAGACGCAGAATTTTCGAACGCCTCTTGAAAGGCCTGCGCCTCTTATTTGCAACTATAAGGCGATGCCTTTGAAGCTGAAATTTAGTATACCTCTTTCGACTTCATGTTCTCCTGATATATTGACCAAAATATGGCGAAAATTTTCAGAATGCACAAAATTGGGCATGTAACAGGAGAACATGCCGTCGAAAGAGATGGCACAAAGTAACGTCTCCGGAGAGCAAATCAAAGAGCGAGATGTGGCGCAGATGTTTCGAGACAGTGACTGATTAACGAAGAGACGCAGAATTTTCGAACGCTCTTGAAAGGCGTGCGCCTCTTACTTGCAACTTTAAGGCGATGACCTTGAAGCTGAAATTTAGTATACCTCTTTCGACTTCATGTTCTCCTGATATATTGGCCAAAATATGGCGAAAATTTTCAGAATGCACAAAATTGGGCATGTAACAGGAGAACATGCCGTCGAAAGAGATGGCACAAAGTAACGTCTCCGGAGAGCAAATCAAAGAGCGAGATGTGGCGCAGATGTTTCGAGACAGTGACTGATTAACGAAGAGACGCAGAATTTTCGAACGCCTCTTGAAAGGCGTGCGCCTCTTATTTGCAACTTTAAGGCGATGCCTTTGAAGCTGAAATTTAGTATACCTTTTTCCACTTCATTTTCTCCTGATTTAATGGCGAAAATCTGGCGAAAATTTCGAGAATACACAAAATTGGGCTTTGTAACAGGAGAACATGCCGTCGAAAGAGATGGAACAAAGTAACGTCTCCGGAGAGCAAATCAAAGAGCAAGAAGTGGCGCAGATGTTTCGAGATAGTGACTGTTTAACGAAGAGACGCAGAATTTTCGAACGCCTCTTGAAAGGCCTGCGCCTCTGATTTGATACTTTTAAGCGATGCCTTTGAAGCTGAAATTTAGTATACATCTTTCCACTTCATGTTCTCCTGATATATTGCCCAAAATCTAGCGAAAATTTTCAGAATGCACAAAATTGGGCTTTGTAACAGGAGAACATGCCGTCGAAAGAGATGGCACAAAGTAACGTCTCCGGAGAGCAAATCAAAGAGCGAGATGTGGCGCAGATGTTTCGAAACAGTGACTGATTAACGAAGAGACGCAGAATTTTCGAACGCTCTTGAAAGGCGTGCGCCTCTTATTTGCAACTTTAAGGCGATGCCCTTGAAGCTGAAATTTAGTATACCTCTTTCCACTTCATTTTCTCCTGATTTAATGGCGAAAATCTGGCGAAAATTTCGAGAATACACAAAATTGGGCTTTGTAACAGGAGAACATGCCGTCGAAAGAGATGGAACAAAGTAATGTCTCCGGAGAGCAAATCAAAGAGCAAGAAGTGGCGCAGATGTTTCGAGATAGTGACTGTTTAACGAAGAGACGCAGAATTTTCGAACGCCTCTTGAAAGGCCTGCGCCTCTTATTTGCAACTTTAAGGCGATGCCTTTGAAGCTGAAATTTAGTATACCTCTTTTGACTTCATGTTCTCCTGATATATTGGCCAAAATCTGGCGAAAATTTTCAGAATGCACAAAATTGGGCTTTGTAACAGGAGAACATGCCGTCGAAAGAGATGGCACAAAGTAACGTCCCCGGAGAGCAAATCAAAGAGCGAGAAGTGGCGCAGATGTTTCGAGACAGTGACTGTTTAACGAAGAGACGCAGAATTTTCGAACGCCTCTTGAAAGGCGTGCGCCTCTTATTTGCAACTTTTAGGCGATGCATTTGAAGCTGAAATTTAGTATACCTCTTTCGACTTCATGTTCTCCTGATATATTGACCAAAATATGGCGAAAATTTTCAGAATGCACAAAATTGGGCTTTGTAACAGGAGAACATGCCGTCGAAAGAGATGGCACAAAGTAACGTCTCCGGAGAGCAAATCAAAGAGCGAGATGAGGCGCAGATGTTTCGAGACAGTGACTGATTAACGAAGAGACGCAGAATTTTCGAACGCTCTTGAAAGGCGTGCGCCTCTTATTTGCAACTTTAAGGCGATGCCTTTGAAGCTGAAATTTAGTATACCTCTTTCCACTTCATTTTCTCCTGATTTAATGGCGAAAATCTGGCGAAAATTTCGAGAATACACAAAATTGGGCTTTGTAACAGGAGAACATGCCGTCGAAAGAGATGGAACAAAGTAACGTCTCCGGAGAGCAAATCAAAGAGCGAGATGAGGCGCAGATGTTTCGAGACAGTGACTGATTAACGAAGAGACGCAGAATTTTCGAACGCTCTTGAAAGGCGTGCGCCTCTTATTTGCAACTTTAAGGCGATGCCTTTGAAGCTGAAATTTAGTATACCTCTTTCCACTTCATTTTCTCCTGATTTAATGGCGAAAATCTGGCGAAAATTTCGAGAATACACAAAATTGGGCTTTGTAACAGGAGAACATGCCGTCGAAAGAGATGGAACAAAGTAATGTCTCCGGAGAGCAAATCAATGAGCAAGAAGTGGCGCAGATGTTTCGAGATAGTGACTGTTTAACGAAGAGACGCAGAATTTTCGAACGCCTCTTGCAAGGCCTGCGCCTCTTATTTGCAACTATAAGGCGATGCCTTTGAAGCTGAAATTTAGTATACCTCTTTCGACTTCATGTTCTCCTGATATATTGACCAAAATATGGCGAAAATTTTCAGAATGCACAAAATTGGGCATGTAACAGGAGAACATGCCGTCGAAAGAGATGGCACAAAGTAACGTCTCCGGAGAGCAAATCAAAGAGCGAGATGTGGCGCAGATGTTTCGAGACAGTGACTGATTAACGAAGAGACGCAGAATTTTCGAACGCTCTTGAAAGGCGTGCGCCTCTTATTTGCAACTTTAAGGCGATGCACTTGAAGCTGAAATTTAGTATACCTCTTTCGACTTCATGTTCTCCTGATATATTGACCAAAATATGGCGAAAATTTTCAGAATGCACAAAATTGGGCTTTGTAACAGGAGAACATGCCGTCGAAAGAGATGGAACAAAGTAACGTCTCCGGAGAGCAAATCAAAGAGCGAGATGAGGGGCAGATGTTTCGAGACAGTGACTGATTAACGAAGACACGCAGAATTTTCGAACGCCTCTTGAAAGACCTGCGCCTCTTATTTGCAACTTTAAGGCGATCCCTTTGAAGCTGAAATTTAGTATACCTCTTTCCACTTCATTTTCTCCTGATATATTGGCCAAAATCTGGCGAAAATTTCGAGAATACACAAAATTGGGCTTTGTAACAGGAGAACATGCCGTCGAAAGAGATGGAACAAAGTAATGTCTCCGGAGAGCAAATCAAAGAGCAAGAAGTGGCGCAGATGTTTCGAGATAGTGACTGTTTAACGAAGAGACGCAGAATTTTCGAACGCCTCTTGCAAGGCCTGCGCCTCTTATTTGCAACTATAAGGCGATGCCTTTGAAGCTGAAATTTAGTATACCTCTTTCGACTTCATGTTCTCCTGATATATTGACCAAAATATGGCGAAAATTTTCAGAATGCACAAAATTGGGCATGTAACAGGAGAACATGCCGTCGAAAGAGATGGCACAAAGTAACGTCTCCGGAGAGCAAATCAAAGAGCGAGATGTGGCGCAGATGTTTCGAGACAGTGACTGATTAACGAAGAGACGCAGAATTTTCGAACGCTCTTGAAAGGCGTGCGCCTCTTATTTGCAACTTTAAGGCGATGCACTTGAAGCTGAAATTTAGTATACCTCTTTCGACTTCATGTTCTCCTGATATATTGACCAAAATATGGCGAAAATTTTCAGAATGCACAAAATTGGGCATGTAACAGGAGAACATGCCGTCGAAAGAGATGGCACAAAGTAACGTCTCCGGAGAGCAAATCAAAGAGCGAGATGTGGCGCAGATGTTTCGAGACAGTGACTGATTAACGAAGAGACGCAGAATTTTCGAACGCTCTTGAAAGGCGTGCGCCTCTTACTTGCAACTTTAAGGCGATGCCCTTGAAGCTGAAATTTAGTATACCTCTTTCGACTTCATGTTCTCCTGATATATTGGCCAAAATATGGCGAAAATTTTCAGAATGCACAAAATTGGGCATGTAACAGGAGAACATGCCGTCGAAAGAGATGGCACAATGTAACGTCTCCGGAGAGCAAATCAAAGAGCGAGATGTGGCGCAGATGTTTCGAGACAGTGACTGATTAACGAAGAGACGCAGAATTTTCGAACGCCTCTTGAAAGGCGTGCGCCTCTTATTTGCAACTTTAAGGCGATGCCTTTGAAGCTGAAATTTAGTATACCTCTTTCCACTTCATTTTCTCCTGATTTAATGGCGAAAATCTGCGAAAATTTCGAGAATACACAAAATTGGGCTTTGTAACAGGAGAACATGCCGTCGAAAGAGATGGAACAAAGTAATGTCTCCGGAGAGCAAATCAATGAGCAAGAAGTGGCGCAGATGTTTCGAGATAGTGACTGTTTAACGAAGAGACGCAGAATTTTCGAACGCCTCTTGCAAGGCCTGCGCCTCTTATTTGCAACTATAAGGCGATGCCTTTGAAGCTGAAATTTAGTATACCTCTTTCGACTTCATGTTCTCCTGATATATTGACCAAAATATGGCGAAAATTTTCAGAATGCACAAAATTGGGCATGTAACAGGAGAACATGCCGTCGAAAGAGATGGCACAAAGTAACGTCTCCGGAGAGCAAATCAAAGAGCGAGATGTGGCGCAGATGTTTCGAGACAGTGACTGATTAACGAAGAGACGCAGAATTTTCGAACGCTCTTGAAAGGCGTGCGCCTCTTATTTGCAACTTTAAGGCGATGCCCTTGAAGCTGAAATTTAGTATACCTCTTTCCACTTCATTTTCTCCTGATTTAATGCAAATGCGAAAATCTGGCGAAAATTTCGAGAATACACAAAATTGGGCTTTGTAACAGGAGAACATGCCGTCGAAAGAGATGGAACAAAGTAATGTCTCCGGAGAGCAAATCAAAGAGCAAGAAGTGGCGCAGATGTTTCGAGATAGTGACTGTTTAACGAAGAGACGCAGAATTTTCGAACGCCTCTTGAAAGGCCTGCGCCTCTTATTTGCAACTTTAAGGCGATGCCTTTGAAGCTGAAATTTAGTATACCTCTTTTGACTTCATGTTCTCCTGATATATTGGCCAAAATCTGGCGAAAATTTTCAGAATGCACAAAATTGGGCTTTGTAACAGGAGAACATGCCGTCGAAAGAGATGGCACAAAGTAACGTCTCCGGAGAGCAAATCAAAGAGCGAGAAGTGGCGCAGATGTTTCGAGACAGTGACTGTTTAACGAA
>NW_027485857.1:0-29824 GCF_050908995.1 Andrena cerasifolii
AATAAAAAAAATTAAAATGAAAAAAATTTAAAATAAAAAAAAATATACAAAAATTTAAAAGAAAAATAAAAAAAATAAACAAATAAAAATTAAAAATAATAATAATTTAAAACAAAAATAAATAATTTTTTTAAACTAAAAAAAAATAAAAAATAAAGAAAAATTTTGTTTTAAAATTTTAAAAATATAAGAAAAATTAAAAAAAATTTTGTGAAAAATTAAAAAAAAATTAAAAAATTTTAAATAATTTGAAAAAAAATTTAAAATTTAAAAAAAAATTAAAAAAAAATTTAAATATAAAAAAAATAAATTTTTTTTTTTTAATTTTAAAAAATTAAATAAAAAATTTTTAAAAAAATTTAAAAAAAATTAAAAATTTTTTTTTAAAGCATTTAAAAAAAATTGTTAAAAAATTAAAACAAAATTTTAAAAATTTTAAAAAAATTTTAAAATATTTTTAAAATTTTTTAAAATATTTTTAAAAAAAAATTTTAAAAAATTTTTAAAATATTTTTAAAAAAAAATTTTAAAAAATTTTAAAAGTTAAATAAAAATTAAAAAAAATTAAAAAAAATATTAAAAAATTTAAAAAAAATTTTTAAAAATTTAAAAAAATTTAAACAAATAAAAAAATTATAAGAATATTAAAAAAAATTAAAATTTATAAAAAATTAAAATATATATATAAAACAAATTTTAAAAGTTTTAAAAAATTACAAAAAAAAATTTAAAAATTTTCAAAAAAAATTTTAAAAAAATTAAAAAAAAAATTAAAATAAAAAATTTTATAATATAAAAAAAAATTTAAATAAAAAAAATATACAAAAATTTAAAAGAAAAATAAAAGAAATTAAAAAAAAATAAAAAATTAAAAAAAATAATAATTTAAAACAAAAATAAATAAAAATTTTTTAAAATTAAAAAAAATAAGAAATAAAGAATTTTTTTTAATTTAAAAAATATAAAAAAAATTTTAAAAAATTTGTGAAATATTAAAAAAAATATAAAAAAATTTAAATTTAAAAAAAATTTTAAAAATTAAATAAAAATTAAAAAAAATTAAATAAGAAATATAAAAAAAAAATTTTAAAAATTTAAAAAATTTTCGAAAAATTTTAAAAAATTTTCAAAAAAAATTTAAAAAGTTTTCAAATTTTTTTTTAATAAATTAAAAAAAAATAAAAAAGTTAAATAAAAATTTTAAAAAATTTAAAAAAAATTAAAAAATTTTTTGTAAAAAATTTAAAAAAAAAATTTAAATTTAAAAAAAAATTTAAAAAATTTTTTAAAAATTTTAAATATTGTGAAAGAAAATTTAAATTTTTCAAAAAAAATTTTAAAAAAAATTATATATATAAAAAAATAATTTTTTTTTTTAAATTTTAAAAAATTAAATAAAAAATTTAAAAAAAATTAAAAAAAAATTTTAATTTTTTTTAAAACATTTAAAAAAATTGTTAAAAAATTAAAACAAAATTTTAAAAATTTTAAAAAGTTTAAAAAAAAAATTAAAAATTAAAAAAAAAATTTAAAAAAAAATTAAAAATATATTAAAAAATTTAAAAACTTTTTTTTTTAAATTTTCAAAAAATTTAAAAAAAAATTAAAAAATTTAAAAAAAAAAATTTTAAAAATTTAAAAAATTTTTTTTTAAAATTTTAAAAATTAAATAAAAATTTAAAAAAATTAAAAAATATAAAAAAATTAAAAAAAAGTTTTTTTTTTAAATTTTCAAAAAATTTAAAAAAAATTAAAACAAAAATTTTAGATTTAAAATTTTTTTTTAAAGATTTAAAAAAAAATTTTTCAAAAAATTAAAAAAAATTTTAAATTTAAAAAATTTTTTTAAAAATTAAATAAAAATTAAAAAAAATACATAAAAATTTTTTTAAAAAAGTTTATAAAAATTTCAAAAAATTTTTAAAAAATTTTCAAAAATTTTTTTAAAAAAATTTTAAAAAAATTAAAATGAAAAAATTTTAAAATATAAAAAAAAATAAATAAAAAAAATATAAAAAAAAATTTAAAAAATTGTAAAAAATTTAAAAAAAACAAAAAATTTAAATTTTAAAAAAAATTTAAAAATTAAATAAAAATTAAAAATTTAAAAAAAAATATAAAAAAATTTAAAAAAAAAAATTTTCAAAATTTTCAAAAGATTTTAAAAAATTTTTTAAAAATTTTAAAAAATTAAAAAATTATAAGAAAATTAAAAAAAAACATTTAAAATTTAAAAAAAATTAAAAAATTATAAGAAAATTAAAAAAAAAAGTAAAATAAAAAAAAAATAAAAATTTTAAAAAAAATTTGAAAAAATTTTTAAATTTAAAAAAAATTTAAAAATTTTTTTAAAAAAATTTTTTAAAAAATTAAAAAAAAAATTTAAAAAATTTTAAATACTTTGAAAAAAATTTTTTAAATTTTTAAAAAAATTTAAAAAAAATTTAAATATAAAAATAGAAATTTTTTTTAAATTTTAAAAAATTAAATAAAAATTTTTAAAAAAATTGAGAAAAAATTAAAATTTTTTTTAAAACATTTAAAAAAAATTGTTAAAAAATTAAAACAAAATTTAAAAAATTTTAAATAATTTTAAAAATATTTTTAAAAAAAATTTAAAAATTTAAAAAATTAAATAAAACTTTTAAAAAATTAAAAAAAATATAAAAAAATTAAAAAAATATTTTTTTTAAATTTTCAAAAAATTTTCAAAAAATTTTCAAAATTAAAAAAATTTAAAATATAAAAAAAAACTTTTAAATAAAAAAAATATACAAAAATTTAAAAAAAAAATAAACAAATAAAAATTTAAAAAAAATAATAATTTAAAACAAAAATAAATAATTTTTTTTTAAATTAAAAAAAATAAAAAATCAAGAAATTTTTTTTTTAAATTTTAAAATATACAAAAAATTAAAAAAATTTTTGGAAAAAATTTAAAAAAAAATTTAAAAAAATTTTAAATTAAAAAAAAAAATTTTAAAAAAATTTTAAATTTAAAAAAAAAAATTTTAAAAAATTAAAAAAATTTTAAAAAAAATTTAAAAAATTTAAAAAAAATTAAAAAAATTTTAAATAATTTGAAAGCAATTTGTAAAATTTTTTAAAAAAATTAAAAAAAAATTTAAATATAAAAAAAAAATTTTTTTTTAAAAAAATTGAAAAAAATTAAATAAAAATTTTTAAAAAAATTGAAAAAAAAATTTAAAAATTTTTTGTAAAAAATTTTAAAAAAAAATTTAAATTTAAAAAAAAAATTTAAAAATTAAATAAAAATTTTAAAAAAATAAAAAAAATTAAAATATAAAAATTTGAAATATAAAAAAATTAAAATAAAAAAAATATACAAAAATTTATAAGAAAAATAAAAAAATAAACAAATAAAAACATAAAAAAATAAAAAAAATTAAAAAAATTTTTTTAAAATTTAAAAAAATTTAAAAAATTAAAAGATTAAAAAAAAGGAAAAATAAAATTTTAAAAAAATTAAAAAACATTTTTTGAAATAAAAAGAAATAATTTAAAAAAAATTAAAATCTTTTTTTTAAATTTAAAAAAAAATTAAAATTTTTTTAAAAAATTAAATAAAAATTAAAAAAAAAAATTAAATAAAAAATATAAAAAAATTAAAAAAAAAATTTTTAAATTTTCAAAAAATTTTGAAAAAATTTTAAAAAAAATTTAAAAAATTTAAAAAATTTTAAAAAAAAATTAAAAAACATTTAAAAAATTGTTAAAAAATTAAAACTTTTTTTTTAAAAAAAAATTTTAAAAAATTTTAAAAGTTAAATAAAAATTTAAAAAAAATTTAAAAAAGTTTAAAAAAATTAAAAAAAAATTTTTTTTAAATTTTCAAAAATTTTAAAAAAATTTTAAAAAATTTTTTAAAAAATTTTAAAAATTTTAAACAAATAAAAAAATTATAAGAAAATTAAAAAAAATTAAAATTTAAAAAAAATTTAAAAATATATATAAAAAAAATTTTAAAAAAGTTTTAAAAAATTTCAAAAAAGATTTTAAAAAATTTCAAAAAAAAATTAAAAAATTTAAAAAAAAAATTAAAAAACATTTAAAAAATTGTTAAAAAATTAAAACTTTTTTTTTAAAAAAAAATTTTAAAAAATTTTAAAAGTTAAATAAAAATTTAAAAAAAATTTAAAAAAGTATAAAAAAATTAAAAAAATTTTTTTTTAAATTTTCAAAAATTTTAAAAAAATTTAAAAAAATTTTTTAAAAAATTTTAAAAATTTTAAACAAATAAAAAAATTATAAGAAAATTAAAAAAAATTAAAATTTAAACAAAATTTAAAAATATATATAAAAAAAATTTAAAAAAGTTTTAAAAAATTTCAAAAAAGATTTTAAAAAATTTCAAAAAAAATTTAAAAAATTTTCAAAAAATTTAAAAAAAAATTTAAAAATATTTTTAAAAAATTAAAAAATTTAAATAAAATTAAAAAAAAATTTAAATTTAAAAAAATTAAAAAAAGTAAAATAAAAGAAAAATAAAAATAAAAAAAAAATTTTAAAAATTGTTAAAAAATTAAAATAAATTTTTTTAAAAAAAATTTTAAAAATTTTTTTAAAAAAAATTTTAAAAATATTTTTAAAAAAAAATTTAAAAAATTTAAAAAATTAAATAAAAATTTAAAGAAAATTAAAAAAAATATAAAAAATTAAAATTTTTTTTTTTAATTTTCAAAAAATTTAAAAAAAAATTAAAATTTTTTTTTTAATTTTCAAAAAGTTTAAAAAAAAATTAAATTTTTTTTTTTTTAAATTTAAAAAATTTAAAAAGATAAGAAAATAAAAAAAATTAAAAAAGTAAAATAAAAGAAAAATAAAAATTAAAAAAAAATTAAAATTGTTAAAAAATTAAAACAAATTTTTTTAAAAAAATTTTAAAAAATTTAAAAAAAAAATTAAAAAAAAATAAAAATAATTAAAATAAAAAAAAATTTAAAATAAAAAAATATACAAAAATTTAAAAGAAAAATAAAAAAAATAAACAAATAAAAATGAAAAAAAAAATAATAATTTAAAACAAAATAAATTTTTTTTTAAAAATTAAAAAGAATAAAGAAAAAATTCTTTAAAAATTTAAAAATATACAAAAATTTAAAAAAAAAAATTTGTAAAAAATTAAAAAAAAAATTTATATTTAAAAAAAAAATTTAAAAAATTTTAAAAAATTAAAAAAATTTTAAATAAAAAAAAATATACAAAAATTTAAAAGAAAAATAAAAAAAATGAACAAATAAAAATTAAAAAAAATAATAATTTAAACAAAAATAAATAATTTTTTTTAAATTAAAAAAAAATAAAGAAAAAAATTTTTTAAAAATTTTAAAAATATAAAAAAAATTAAAAACTTTTTTGAAAAAAATTAAAAAAATTTTTTTTTAAATTTTTAAATTTAAAAAATTTTTTTTTTTAATTTTTTAATTTAAAAAAAATTTTAAATTTTTTAAAAAATTTAAAAAAAATTAAAAAAATTTAAATAATTTGAAAAAAATTTAAAATTTAGAAAAAAATTAAAAAAATTTAAATATAAAAAAATAAAAATTTTTTAAAAAAAATTTAAAAAAATTAAATAAAAATTAAAAAAAAATTTTTAAGATTTAAAATTTTTTTTAAAACATTTAAAAAAAATTGTTAAAAAATTAAAACAAAAGTTAAAAAATTTTAAAAAAATTTAAAAATACTTTTAAAATTTTTTTTAAACATTTTAAATAATTTGAAAAAAAATTTAAATTTTTTAAAAAAATTTAAAAAAAAATTAAATATAAAAAAAAATAAAAAAAATTTTTTTTAATTTTAAAAAATTAAATAAAAAATTTTTAAAAAAATTAAAAAAAAAAATTAAAAATTTTTTTTAAAGCATTTAAAAAAATTGTTAAAAAATTAAAACAAAATTTTAAAAATTCTAAAAAAAATTTAAAATATTTTTAAATTTAAAAAACATTTTAAAAATTAAATAAAAATTTTAAAAAAATTTTAAAAAATTAAATTTTTTTTAAAACATTTAAAAAAAATTGTTAAAAAATTAAAACAAAATTTTAAAAATTTTAAAAAATTTAAAAAATTTTTTAAAAAAAATTAAAAAAAAATTAAAAAATTTTTTTTAAAGCATTTAAAAAAAATTGTTAAAAAATTAAAACAAAATTTTAAAAATTTAAAAAAAATTTTAAAATATTTTTAAAATTTTTTAAAATATTTTTAAAAAAAAATTTTAAAAAATTTTTAAAATATTTTTAAAAAAAAATTTTAAAAAATTTTAAAAGTTAAATAAAAATTAAAAAAAATTAAAAAAAATATAAAAAAATTTAAAAAAAATTTTTTTTTAAATTTTCAAAAATTTTAAAAAAAATTTTAAAAAATTTTAAAAAATTTAAAAAATTTTAAACAAATAAAAAAATTATAAGAATATTAAAAAAAATTAAAATTTATAAAAAATAAAAATATATATAAAACAAATTTTAAAAGTCTTAAAAAATTTCAAAAAAAAATTTAAAAATTTTCAAAAAAAATTTTAAAAAAATTAAAAAAAAATTAAAATAAAAAATTTTATAATATAAAAAAAAATTTAAATAAAAAAAATATACAAAAATTTAAAAGAAAAATAAAAGAAATTAAAAAAAAATAAAAAAATAAAAAAAATAATAATTTAAAACAAAAATAAATAAAAATTTTTTAAAATTAAAAAAAAATAAGAAATAAAGAATTTTTTTTAATTTAAAAATATAAAAAAAATTTTTAAAATTTGTAAAATATTAAAAAAAAATATAAAAAAATTTAAATTTAAAAAAAATTTTAAAAATTAAATAAAAATTAAAAAAATTAAATAAGAAATAAAAAAAAAAATTTTAAAAATTTAAAAAATTTTCGAAAAATTTTAAAAAATTTTCAAAAAAAATTTAAAAAGTTTTCAAAATTTTTTTTAATAAATTAAAAAAAATAAAAAAGTTAAATAAAAATTTTAAAAAATTTTAAAAAAATTAAAAAATTTTTTGTAAAAAATTTAAAAAAAAAAATTTAAATTTAAAAAAAATTTAAAAATTTTTTTAAAAATTTTAAATATTGTGAAAGAAAATTTAAATTTTTCAAAAAAATTTAAAAAAAAAATTAAATATATAAAAAAATAATTTTTTTTTAAATTTTAAAAATTAAATAAAAAATTTAAAAAAAATTTAAAAAATTTTTAATTTTTTTTAAATTTTTTTTAAAACATTTAAAAAAATTGTTAAAAAATTAAAACAAAATTTTAAAAATTTTAAAAAGTTTAAAAAAAAAATTAAAAATTAAAAAAAAATTTAAAAAAAAATTAAAAATATATTAAAAAATTTAAAAACTTTTTTTTTTAAATTTTCAAAAAATTTAAAAAAAAATTAAAAAATTTAAAAAAAAAAATTTTAAAAATTTAAAAAATTTTTTTTTAAAATTTTAAAAATTAAATAAAAATTTAAAAAAAATTAAAAAATATAAAAAAATTAAAAAAAAGTTTTTTTTTTAAATTTTCAAAAAATTTAAAAAAAATTAAAACAAAAATTTTAGATTTAAAATTTTTTTTTAAAGATTTAAAAAAAATTTTTCAAAAAATTAAAAAAAATTTTAAATTTAAAAAATTTTTTTAAAAATTAAATAAAAATTAAAAAAAATACATAAAAATTTTTTTAAAAAAGTTTATAAAAATTTCAAAAAATTTTTAAAAAATTTTCAAAAATTTTTTTAAAAAAATTTTAAAAAAATTAAAATGAAAAAATTTTAAAATATAAAAAAAAATAAATAAAAAAAATATAAAAAAAAATTTAAAAAATTGTAAAAAATTTAAAAAAAACAAAAAATTTAAATTTTAAAAAAAATTTAAAAATTAAATAAAAATTAAAAATTTAAAAAAAAATATAAAAAAATTTAAAAAAAAAAATTTTCAAAATTTTCAAAAGATTTTAAAAAATTTTTTAAAAATTTTAAAAAATTAAAAAATTATAAGAAAATTAAAAAAAAACATTTAAAATTTAAAAAAAATTAAAAAATTATAAGAAAATTAAAAAAAAAAGTAAAATAAAAAAAAAATAAAAATTTTAAAAAAAATTTGAAAAAATTTTTAAATTTAAAAAAAATTTAAAAATTTTTTTAAAAAAATTTTTTAAAAAATTAAAAAAAAAATTTAAAAAATTTTAAATACTTTGAAAAAAAATTTTTAAATTTTTAAAAAAATTTAAAAAAAATTTAAATATAAAAATAGAAATTTTTTTTAAATTTTAAAAAATTAAATAAAAATTTTTAAAAAAATTGAGAAAAAATTAAAATTTTTTTAAAAAATTTAAAAAAATTGTTGTTAAAAAATTAAAACAAAATTTAAAAAATTTTAAATAATTTTAAAAATATTTTTAAAAAAAATTTAAAAATTTAAAAAATTAAATAAAACTTTTAAAAAATTAAAAAAAATATAAAAAAATTAAAAAAATATTTTTTTTAAATTTTCAAAAAATTTTCAAAAAATTTTCAAAATTAAAAAAATTTAAAATATAAAAAAAAACTTTTAAATAAAAAAAATATACAAAAATTTAAAAAAAAAATAAACAAATAAAAATTTAAAAAAAATAATAATTTAAAACAAAAATAAATAATTTTTTTTTAAATTAAAAAAAATAAAAAATCAAGAAATTTTTTTTTAAATTTTAAAATATACAAAAAATTAAAAAAATTTTTGGAAAAAATTTAAAAAAAAATTTAAAAAAATTTTAAATTAAAAAAAAAAATTTTAAAAAAATTTTAAATTTAAAAAAAAAATTTTTAAAAAATTAAAAAAATTTTAAAAAAAATTTAAAAAATTTAAAAAAAATTAAAAAAATTTTAAATAATTTGAAAGCAATTTGTAAAATTTTTTAAAAAAATTAAAAAAAAATTTAAATATAAAAAAAAAATTTTTTTTTAAAAAAATTGAAAAAAATTAAATAAAAATTTTTAAAAAAATTGAAAAAAAAATTTAAAAATTTTTTGTAAAAAATTTAAAAAAAAAAATTTAAATTTAAAAAAAAAATTTAAAAATTAAATAAAAATTTTAAAAAAATAAAAAAAATTAAAATATAAAAATTTGAAATATAAAAAAATTAAAATAAAAAAAATATACAAAAATTTATAAGAAAAATAAAAAAATAAACAAATAAAAACATAAAAAAATAAAAAAAATTAAAAAATTTTTTTTAAAATTTAAAAAAATTTAAAAAATTAAAAGATTAAAAAAAAGGAAAAATAAAATTTTAAAAAAATTAAAAAACATTTTTTGAAATAAAAAGAAATAATTTAAAAAAAATTAAAATCTTTTTTTTAAATTTAAAAAAAAATTAAAATTTTTTTAAAAAATTAAATAAAAATTAAAAAAAAAATTAAATAAAAAATATAAAAAAATTAAAAAAAAAATTTTTAAATTTTCAAAAAATTTTGAAAAAATTTTAAAAAAAATTTAAAAAATTTAAAAAATTTTAAAAAAAAATTAAAAAACATTTAAAAAATTGTTAAAAAATTAAAACTTTTTTTTTAAAAAAAAATTTTAAAAAATTTTAAAAGTTAAATAAAAATTTAAAAAAAATTTAAAAAAGTTTAAAAAAATTAAAAAAAAATTTTTTTTAAATTTTCAAAAATTTTAAAAAAATTTTAAAAAATTTTTTAAAAAATTTTAAAAATTTTAAACAAATAAAAAAATTATAAGAAAATTAAAAAAAATTAAAATTTAAAAAAAATTTAAAAATATATATAAAAAAAATTTTAAAAAAGTTTTAAAAAATTTCAAAAAAGATTTTAAAAAATTTCAAAAAAAAATTAAAAAATTTAAAAAAAAAATTAAAAAACATTTAAAAAATTGTTAAAAAATTAAAACTTTTTTTTTAAAAAAAAATTTTAAAAAATTTTAAAAGTTAAATAAAAATTTAAAAAAAATTTAAAAAAGTATAAAAAAATTAAAAAAATTTTTTTTTTAAATTTTCAAAAATTTTAAAAAAATTTAAAAAAATTTTTTAAAAAATTTTAAAAATTTTAAACAAATAAAAAAATTATAAGAAAATTAAAAAAAATTAAAATTTAAAAAAAATTTAAAAATATATATAAAAAAAATTTAAAAAAGTTTTAAAAAATTTCAAAAAAGATTTTAAAAAATTTCAAAAAAAATTTAAAAAATTTTCAAAAAATTTAAAAAAAAATTTAAAAATATTTTTAAAAAATTAAAAAATTTAAATAAAATTAAAAAAAAATTTAAATTTAAAAAAATTAAAAAAAGTAAAATAAAAGAAAAATAAAAATAAAAAAAAAATTTTAAAAATTGTTAAAAAATTAAAATAAATTTTTTTAAAAAAAATTTTAAAAATTTTTTTAAAAAAAATTTTAAAAATATTTTTAAAAAAAAATTTAAAAAATTTAAAAAATTAAATAAAAATTTAAAGAAAATTAAAAAAAATATAAAAAATTAAAATTTTTTTTTTTAATTTTCAAAAAATTTAAAAAAAAATTAAAATTTTTTTTTTAATTTTCAAAAAGTTTAAAAAAAAATTAAATTTTTTTTTTTTAAATTTAAAAAATTTAAAAAGATAAGAAAATAAAAAAAAATTAAAAAAGTAAAATAAAAGAAAAATAAAAATTAAAAAAAAATTAAAATTGTTAAAAAATTAAAACAAATTTTTTTAAAAAAATTTTAAAAAATTTAAAAAAAAAATTAAAAAAAAATAAAAATAATTAAAATAAAAAAAAATTTAAAATAAAAAAATATACAAAAATTTAAAAGAAAAATAAAAAAAATAAACAAATAAAAATGAAAAAAAAAATAATAATTTAAAACAAAATAAATTTTTTTTTTAAAAATTAAAAAAAATAAAGAAAAAATTCTTTAAAAATTTAAAAAATATACAAAAATTTAAAAAAAAAAATTTGTAAAAAATTAAAAAAAAAATTTATATTTAAAAAAAAAATTTAAAAAATTTTAAAAAATTAAAAAAATTTTAAATAAAAAAAAATATACAAAAATTTAAAAGAAAAATAAAAAAAATGAACAAATAAAAATTAAAAAAAATAATAATTTAAACAAAAATAAATAATTTTTTTTAAATTAAAAAAAAATAAAGAAAAAAATTTTTTAAAAATTTTAAAAATATAAAAAAAATTAAAAACTTTTTTGAAAAAAATTAAAAAAAATTTTTTTTAAATTTTTAAATTTAAAAAATTTTTTTTTTAATTTTTTAATTTAAAAAAAAATTTTAAATTTTTTAAAAAATTTAAAAAAAATTAAAAAAATTTAAATAATTTGAAAAAAAATTTAAAATTTAGAAAAAAATTAAAAAAAATTTAAATATAAAAAAATAAAAAATTTTTTTAAAAAAAATTTAAAAAAATTAAATAAAAATTAAAAAAAAAAATTTTAAGATTTAAAATTTTTTTTAAAACATTTAAAAAAAAATTGTTAAAAAATTAAAACAAAAGTTAAAAAATTTTAAAAAAATTTAAAAATACTTTTAAAATTTTTTTTAAACATTTTAAATAATTTGAAAAAAAATTTAAATTTTTTAAAAAAATTTAAAAAAAAATTAAATATAAAAAAAAATAAAAAAAATTTTTTTTAATTTTAAAAAATTAAATAAAAAATTTTTAAAAAAATTAAAAAAAAAATTAAAAATTTTTTTTAAAGCATTTAAAAAAATTGTTAAAAAATTAAAACAAAATTTTAAAAATTCTAAAAAAAATTTAAAATATTTTTAAATTTAAAAAAACATTTTAAAAATTAAATAAAAATTTTAAAAAAAATTTTAAAAAATTAAATTTTTTTTAAAACATTTAAAAAAAATTGTTAAAAAATTAAAACAAAATTTTAAAAATTTTAAAAAATTTAAAAAATTTTTTAAAAAAAATTAAAAAAAAATTAAAAAATTTTTTTTAAAGCATTTAAAAAAAATTGTTAAAAAATTAAAACAAAATTTTAAAAATTTAAAAAAAATTTTAAAATATTTTTAAAATTTTTTAAAATATTTTTAAAAAAAAATTTTAAAAAATTTTTAAAATATTTTTAAAAAAAAATTTTAAAAAATTTTAAAAGTTAAATAAAAATTAAAAAAAATTAAAAAAAATATAAAAAAATTTAAAAAAAATTTTTTTTTAAATTTTCAAAAATTTTAAAAAAAATTTTAAAAAAATTTTAAAAAATTTAAAAAATTTTAAACAAATAAAAAAATTATAAGAATATTAAAAAAAATTAAAATTTATAAAAAATAAAAAATATATATAAAACAAATTTTAAAAGTCTTAAAAAATTTCAAAAAAAAATTTAAAAATTTTCAAAAAAAATTTTAAAAAAATTAAAAAAAAAATTAAAATAAAAAATTTTATAATATAAAAAAAAATTTAAATAAAAAAAATATACAAAAATTTAAAAGAAAAATAAAAGAAATTAAAAAAAAATAAAAAAATAAAAAAAATAATAATTTAAAACAAAAATAAATAAAAATTTTTTAAAATTAAAAAAAAATAAGAAATAAAGAATTTTTTTTAATTTAAAAAATATAAAAAAAATTTTTAAAAATTTGTAAAATATTAAAAAAAAATATAAAAAAATTTAAATTTAAAAAAAATTTTAAAAATTAAATAAAAATTAAAAAAATTAAATAAGAAATAAAAAAAAAAATTTTAAAAATTTAAAAAATTTTCGAAAAATTTTAAAAAATTTTCAAAAAAAATTTAAAAAGTTTTCAAAATTTTTTTTAATAAATTAAAAAAAATAAAAAAGTTAAATAAAAATTTTAAAAAATTTTAAAAAAATTAAAAAATTTTTTGTAAAAAATTTAAAAAAAAAAATTTAAATTTAAAAAAAAATTTAAAAATTTTTTTAAAAATTTTAAATATTGTGAAAGAAAATTTAAATTTTTCAAAAAAATTTAAAAAAAAAATTAAATATATAAAAAAATAATTTTTTTTTAAATTTTAAAAAATTAAATAAAAAATTTAAAAAAAATTTAAAAAAATTTTTAATTTTTTTTAAAACATTTAAAAAAATTGTTAAAAAATTAAAACAAAATTTTAAAAATTTTAAAAAGTTTAAAAAAAAAAATTAAAAATTAAATAAAAAATTTAAAAAAAAATTAAAAATATATTAAAAAATTTAAAAACTTTTTTTTTTAAATTTTCAAAAAATTTTAAAAAAATTTAAAAAAAAAATTTTAAAAATTTAAAAAAATTTTTTTTAAAATTTTAAAAATTAAATAAAAATTTAAAAAAAAAATAAAAAATATAAAAAAATTAAAAAAAAGTTTTTTTTTAAATTTTCAAAAAATTTAAAAAAAATTAAAACAAAAATTTTAGATTTAAAATTTTTTTTTAAAGATTTAAAAAAAAATTTTTCAAAAAATTAAAAAAAATTTTAAATTTAAAAAAAAATTTTAAAAATTAAATAAAAATTAAAAAAAATACATAAAATTTTTTTTAAAAAAGTTTATAAAAATTTCAAAAAATTTTTAAAAAATTTTCAAAAATTTTTTAAAAAAAATTTTAAAAAAATTAAAATGAAAAAATTTTAAAATATAAAAAAAAATTAAATAAAAAAAATATAAAAAAAATTTTAAAAAATTGTAAAAAATTTAAAAAAAAACAAAAAATTTAAATTTTAAAAAAAATTTAAAAATTAAATAAAAATTAAAAATTTAAAAAAAAATATAAAAAAATTTAAAAAAAAAATTTTTAAAATTTTCAAAAGATTTTAAAAATTTTTTTAAAAATTTTAAAAATTTAAAAAATTATAAGAAAATTAAAAAAAAACATTTAAAATTTAAAAAAAATTAAAAAATTATAAGAAAATTAAAAAAAAAAGTAAAATAAAAAAAAAATAAAAATTTAAAAAAAAATTTGAAAAAATTTTTAAATTTAAAAAAATTTTTAAAATTTTTTTAAAAAATTTTTTTAAAAAATTAAAAAAAAAATTAAAAAAATTTTAAATACTTTGAAAAAAAAATTTTAAATTTTTAAAAAAATTTAAAAAAAATTTAAATATAAAAATAGAAATTTTTTTTTAAATTTTAAAAAATTAAATAAAAATTTTTAAAAAAATTGAGAAAAAATTAAAATTTTTTTTAAAACATTTAAAAAAAATTGTTAAAAAATTAAAACAAAATTTAAAAAATTTTAAATAATTTTAAAAATATTTTTAAAAAAAATTTAAAAATTTAAAAAATTAAATAAAACTTTTAAAAAAATTAAAAAAATATAAAAAAATTAAAAAAATATTTTTTTAAATTTTCAAAAAATTTTCAAAAAATTTTCAAAATTAAAAAATTTTAAAATATAAAAAAAAACTTTTAAATAAAAAAAATATACAAAAATTTAAAAAAAAATAAAAAAATTTTAAAAAAATAAACAAATAAAAATTTAAAAAAAATAATAATTTAAAACAAAAATAAATAATTTTTTTTAAATTAAAAAAAATAAAAAATCAAGAAATTTTTTTTTTAAATTTTAAAATATACAAAAAATTAAAAAAATTTTGTAAAAAATTTAAAAAAAAATTTTAAAAAATTTTAAATTTAAAAAAAAATTTTTAAAAAAATTTTAAAAAATTAAAAAAAATTTAAAAAAAATTTAAAAAATTTAAAAAAAATTAAAAAAATTTTAAATAATTTGAAAGCAATTTGTAAAAATTTTTAAAAAAATTAAAAAAAATTTAAATATAAAAAAAATTTTTTTTTAAAAAATTGAAAAAAATTAAATAAAAATTTTTAAAAAAATTGAAAAAAAAATTTAAAAATTTTTTGTAAAAAATTTAAAAAAAAAATTTAAATTTAAAAAAAAAATTAAAAATTATATAAAAATTTAAAAAAAATAAAAAAAAATAAAATATAAAAATTTGAATTATAAAAAAATTAAAATAAAAAAAATATACAAAAATTTATAAGAAAAATAAAAAAATAAACAAATAAAAACATAAAAAAAATAAAAAAAATTAAAAAAATTTTTTTAAAATTTAAAAAAATTTAAAAATTAAAAGATTAAAAAAAAAGGAAAAATAAAATTTAAAAAAATTAAAAAACATTTTTTGAAATAAAAAGAAATAATTTAAAAAAAATTAAAATCTTTTTTTTAAATTTAAAAAAAAATTAAAATTTTTTTAAAAAATTAAATAAAAATTAAAAAAAAATTAAATAAAAAATATAAAAAAATTAAAAAAAAATTTTTAAATTTTCAAAAAATTTTGAAAAAATTTAAAAAAAAATTTAAAAAATTTAAAAAATTAAAAAAAAATTAAAAAACATTTAAAAAATTGTTAAAAAATTAAAACTTTTTTTTTAAAAAAAAATTTTAAAAAATTTTAAAAGTTAAATAAAAATTTAAAAAAATTTAAAAAAGTATAAAAAAATTAAAAAAAATTTTTTTTTAAATTTTCAAAAATTTTAAAAAAATTTTAAAAAATTTTTTAAAAAATTTTAAAAATTTTAAACAAATAAAAAAATTATAAGAAAATTAAAAAAAATTAAAATTTAAAAAAAATTTAAAAATATATATAAAAAAAATTTTAAAAAAGTTTTAAAAAATTTCAAAAAAGATTTTAAAAAATTTCAAAAAAAAATTAAAAAATTTAAAAAACAAAATTAAAAAACATTTAAAAAATTGTTAAAAAATTAAAACTTTTTTTTTAAAAAAAAATTTTAAAAAATTTTAAAAGTTAAATAAAAATTTAAAAAAAATTTAAAAAAGTATAAAAAAATTAAAAAAATTTTTTTTTTAAATTTTCAAAAATTTTAAAAAAATTTAAAAAAATTTTTTAAAAAATTTTAAAAATTTTAAACAAATAAAAAAATTATAAGAAAATTAAAAAAAATTAAAATTTAAAAAAAATTTAAAAATATATATAAAAAAAATTTAAAAAAGTTTTAAAAAATTTCAAAAAAGATTTTAAAAAATTTCAAAAAAAATTTAAAAAATTTTCAAAAAATTTAAAAAAAAATTTAAAAATATTTTTAAAAAATTAAAAAATTTAAATAAAATTAAAAAAAAATTTAAATTTAAAAAAATTAAAAAAAGTAAAATAAAAGAAAAATAAAAATAAAAAAAAAATTTTAAAAATTGTTAAAAAATTAAAATAAATTTTTTTAAAAAAATTTTAAAAATTTTTTTAAAAAAAATTTTAAAAATATTTTTAAAAAAAAATTTAAAAAATTTAAAAAATTAAATAAAAATTTAAAGAAAATTAAAAAAAATATAAAAAATTAAAATTTTTTTTTTAATTTTCAAAAAATTTAAAAAAAAATTAAAATTTTTTTTTTAATTTTCAAAAAGTTTAAAAAAAAATTAAATTTTTTTTTTAAAATTTAAAAAATTTAAAAAGATAAGAAAATAAAAAAAAATTAAAAAAGTAAAATAAAAGAAAAATAAAAATTAAAAAAAATTAAAATTGTTAAAAAATTAAAACAAATTTTTTTAAAAAAATTTTAAAAAATTTTTAAAAAAAATTAAAAAAAAATAAAAAAAATTAAAATAAAAAAAATTTAAAATAAAAAAAATATACAAAAATTTAAAAGAAAAATAAAAAAAATAAACAAATAAAAATGAAAAAAAAAATAATAATTTAAAACAAAATAAATTTTTTTTTAAAAATTAAAAAAAATAAAGAAAAAATTCTTTAAAAATTTAAAAAATATACAAAAATTTTAAAAAAAAATTTGTAAAAAATTAAAAAAAAAATTTATATTTAAAAAAAAATTTAAAAAATTTTAAAAAATTAAAAAAATTTTAAATAAAAAAATATATACAAAAATTTAAAAGAAAAATAAAAAAAATGAACAAATAAAAATTAAAAAAAATAATAATTTAAACAAAAATAAATAATTTTTTTTAAATTAAAAAAAAATAAAGAAAAAAATTTTTTAAAAATTTTAAAAATATAAAAAAAATTAAAAAAATTTAAATAATTTGAAAAAAAATTTAAAATTTAGAAAAAAAATTTAAAATTTAGAAAAAAATTAAAAAAATTTAAATATAAAAAAATAAAAAATTTTTTTAAAAAAAATTTAAAAAAATTAAATAAAAATTAAAAAAAAAATTTTAAGATTTAAAATTTTTTTTAAAACATTTAAAAAAAAATTGTTAAAAAATTAAAACAAAAGTTAAAAAATTTTAAAAAATTTTAAAAATACTTTTAAATTTTTTTTTAAACATTTTAAATAATTTGAAAAAAAATTTAAATTTTTTTAAAAAATTAAAAAAAAAATTAAATATAAAAAAAATAAAAAATTTTTTTTTAATTTTAAAAAATTAAATAAAAAATTTTTAAAAAAATTAAAAAAAAAATTAAAAATTTTTTTTAAAGCATTTAAAAAAATTGTTAAAAAATTAAAACAAAATTTTAAAAATTCTAAAAAAAATTTAAAATATTTTAAATTTAAAAAAACATTTTAAAAATTAAATAAAAATTTTTAAAAAAATTTTAAAAAATTAAATTTTTTTTAAAACATTTAAAAAAAATTGTTAAAAAATTAAAACAAAATTTAAAAAATTTTTAAAAATTTTAAAAATATTTTTAAAAATTTTTTAAAAATTTTAAATAATTTGAAAAAATTTTAAATAATTTGAAAAAAATTTAAATTTTTTAAAAAAATTAAAAAAATTAAATATAAAAAAAATAAAATTTTTTTTATTAATTTTAAAAAATTAAATAAAAAAATTTTAAAAAAATTTAAAAAAAAATTAAAAAAAAATTTTTAAAACATTAAAAAAAATTGTTAAAAAATTAAAACAAAATTTTAAAAATTTTAAAAAATTTAAAAAATTTTTTAAAAAAAATTTAAAAAAAATAAAAAAAATTAAAATGAAAAAAATTTAAAATAAAAAAAAATATACAAAAATTTAAAAGAAAAATAAAAAAAATAAACAAATAAAAATTAAAAATAATAATAATTTAAAACAAAAATAAATAATTTTTTTAAACTAAAAAAATAAAAAATAAAGAAAAATTTTGTTTTAAAATTTAAAAATATAAGAAAAATTAAAAAAAATTTTGTGAAAAATTAAAAAAAAATTAAAAAATTTTAAATAATTTGAAAAAAAATTTAAAATTTAAAAAAAAATTAAAAAAAAATTTAAATATAAAAAAAAATAAAAATTTTTTTTTTAATTTTAAAAAATTAAATAAAAAATTTTTAAAAAAATTAAAAAAAAATTAAAAAATTTTTTTTAAAGCATTTAAAAAAATTGTTAAAAAATTAAAACAAAATTTTAAAAATTTTAAAAAATTTTTAAAATATTTTTAAATTTAAAAAAAAATTTTAAAAATTAAATAAAAATTTTTAAAAAAATTTTAAAAAATTAAATTTTTTTTAAAACATTTAAAAAAAATTGTTAAAAAATTAAAACAAAATTTAAAAAATTTTTAAAAATTTAAAAATATTTTTAAAAATTTTTAAAAATTTTAAATAATTTGAAAAAATTTTAAATAATTTGAAAAAAATTTAAATTTTTTAAAAAAATTAAAAAAATTAAATATAAAAAAAATAAAATTTTTTTTTTTAATTTTAAAAAATTAAATAAAAAAATTTAAAAAAATTAAAAAAAAAATTAAAAAAAAATTTTTAAAACATTAAAAAAAATTGTTAAAAAATTAAAACAAAATTTTAAAAATTTTAAAAAATTTAAAAAATTTTTTAAAAAAAATTTAAAAAAAATAAAAAAAATTAAAATGAAAAAAATTAAAATAAAAAAAATATACAAAAATTTAAAAGAAAAATAAAAAAAAATAAACAAATAAAAATTAAAAATAATAATAATTTAAAACAAAAATAAATAATTTTTTTAAACTAAAAAAATAAAAAATAAAGAAAAATTTTGTTTTAAAATTTTAAAAATATAAGAAAAATTAAAAAAAATTTTGTGAAAAATTAAAAAAAAATTAAAAAATTTTAAATAATTTGAAAAAAAATTTAAAATTTAAAAAAAAATTAAAAAAAAATTTAAATATAAAAAAAAATAAAAATTTTTTTTTTAATTTTAAAAAATTAAATAAAAAATTTTTAAAAAAATTAAAAAAAAATTAAAAATTTTTTTTTAAAGCATTTAAAAAAAATTGTTAAAAAATTAAAACAAAATTTTAAAAATTTAAAAAAATTTTTAAAATATTTTTAAATTTAAAAAAAAAATTTAAAAATTAAATAAAAATTTTAAAAAAATTTTAAAAAATTAAAATTTTTTTAAAACATTTAAAAAAAATTGTTAAAAAATTAAAACAAAATTTAAAAAATTTTTAAAAATTTTAAAAATATTTTAAAATTTTTTAAAAATTTTAAATAATTTGAAAAAATTTTAAATAATTTGAAAAAAATTTAAATTTTTTAAAAAAATTAAAAAAAATTAAATATAAAAAAAATAAAAAAAAATTTTTTTAATTTTAAAAAATTAAATAAAAAAATTTAAAAAAAATTAAAAAAAAAAATTAAAAAAAATTTTTTTAAAACATTAAAAAAAATTGTTAAAAAATTAAAACAAAATTTTAAAAATTTTAAAAAATTTTTAAAATATTTTTAAAAATTTTTAAAATAAATTAAAAAAATTTTAAAAATTAAATAAAAATTTTAAAAAAAATTTTAAAAATATAAAAAAATTAAAAAAATTTTTTTTTAAATTTTCAAAAAATTTTGAAAAAATTTTAAAAAAAATTTAAAAAATTTAAAAAATTTAAAAAAAAAATTATAAGAAAATTAAACAAAAAACATTTAAAATTTAAAAAAATTTAAAAAAGTAAAATAAAAGAAAAATAAAAATTAAAAAACATTTAAAAAATTGTTAAAAAATTAAACTTTTTTTTAAAAAAAATTTTTAAAAATTTTAAAAGTTAAATAAAAATTTAAAAAAAATTAAAAAAAGTATAAAAAAAATAAAAATTTTTTTTTTTAAATTTTCAAAAATTTTAAAAAAATTTTAAAAAATTTAAAAAATTTTAAACAAATAAAAAAATTATAAGAATATTAAAAAAAATTAAAATTTATAAAAAAATAAAAAATATATATAAAACAAATTTTAAAAGTTTTAAAAATTTTCAAAAAAAATTTTAAAAAAATTAAAAAAAAATTAAAATAAAAAATTTTATAATATAAAAAAAAATTTAAATAAAAAAAATATACAAAAATTTAAAAGAAAAATAAAAGAAATTAAAAAAAAATAAAAAAATAAAAAAAATAATAATTTAAAACAAAAATAAATAAAAAATTTTTAAAATTAAAAAAAAATAAGAAATAAAGAATTTTTTTTAATTTAAAAAATATAAAAAAAATTTTAAAAAATTTGTAAAATATTAAAAAAAAATATAAAAAAATTTAAATTTAAAAAAAATTTTAAAAATTAAATAAAAATTAAAAAAATTAAATAAGAAATATAAAAAAAAATTTTAAAAATTTAAAAAATTTTCGAAAAATTTTAAAAAATTTTCAAAAAAAATTTAAAAAGTTTTCAAAATTTTTTTTAATAAATTAAAAAAAATTAAAAAAGTTAAATAAAAATTTTAAAAAATTTTAAAAAAATTAAAAAATTTTTTGTAAAAAATTTAAAAAAAAAATTTAAATTTAAAAAAAAATTTAAAAAAATTTTTAAAAATTTTAAATATTGTGAAAGAAAATTTAAATTTTTCAAAAAAATTTAAAAAAAAATTAAATATATAAAAAAATAATTTTTTTTTAAATTTTAAAAAATTAAATAAAAAATTTAAAAAAAATTTAAAAAAATTTTTAATTTTTTTTAAAACATTTAAAAAAATTGTTAAAAAATTAAAACAAAATTTTAAAAATTTTAAAAAGTTTAAAAAAAAAAATTAAAAATTAAATAAAAAATTAAAAAAAAAATTAAAAATATATTAAAAAATTTAAAAACTTTTTTTTTTAAATTTTCAAAAAATTTTAAAAAAAATTAAAAAATTTAAAAAAAAAAATTTTAAAAATTTAAAAAAATTTTTTTTAAAATTTTAAAAATTAAATAAAAATTTAAAAAAAAATTAAAAAATATAAAAAAATTAAAAAAAGTTTTTTTTTTAAATTTTCAAAAAATTTAAAAAAAATTAAAACAAAAATTTTAGATTTAAAATTTTTTTTAAAG
Organism: Andrena cerasifolii; assembly: GCF_050908995.1. Lineage (NCBI taxonomy): Eukaryota > Metazoa > Arthropoda > Insecta > Hymenoptera > Andrenidae > Andrena > Andrena cerasifolii. The sequence continues at coordinate 21,100 of NW_027485857.1, forward strand.
ATTTAAAAAAAAAAATTTTCAAAAAATTAAAAAAAATTTTAAATTTAAAAAAAATAATTAAAAATTAAATAAAAATTAAAAAGAATACATAAAAATTTTTTTAAAAAAGTTTATAAAAATTTCAAAAAATTTTTAAAAAATTTTCAAAAATTTTTTAAAAAAAATTTTAAAAAAATTAAAATGAAAAAATTTTAAAATATAAAAAAAATATAAAAAAAATTTTAAAAAATTATAAAAAATTTAAAAAAAACAAAAAATTTAAATTTTAAAAAAAAATTTAAAAATTAAATAAAAATTAAAAATTTAAAAAAAAATATAAAAAAATTTAAAAAAAAAATTTTAAAAATTTTCAAAAGATTTTAAAAAATTTTTTAAAAATTTAAAAAATTTAAAAAATTATAAGAAAATTAAAAAAAAACATTTAAAATTTAAAAAAAATTAAAAAATTATAAGAAAATTAAAAAAAAAAGTAAAATAAAAAAAAAATAAAAATTTAAAAAAAAATTTGAAAAAATTTTTAAATTTAAAAAAATTTTAAAAATTTTTTTAAAAAATTTTTTTAAAAATTAAAAAAAAATTAAAAAAATTTTAAATACTTTGAAAAAAAAATTTTAAATTTTTAAAAAAATTAAAAAAAATTTAAATATAAAAAAAAATTTTTTTTTAAAAAAATTGAAAAAAATTAAATAAAAATTTTTAAAAAAATTGAAAAAAAAATTTAAAAATTTTTTGTAAAAAATTTAAAAAAAAAATTTAAATTTAAAAAAAAAATTAAAAATTATATAAAAATTGTAAAAAAATAAAAAAAATTAAAATATAAAAATTTGAAATATAAAAAATTTAAAATAAAAAAAATATACAAAAATTTATAAGAAAAATAAAAAAATAAACAAATAAAAACATAAAAAAAATAAAAAAAATTAAAAATTTTTTTTTAAAATTTAAAAAAAATTAAAAAATTAAAAGATTAAAAAAAAAGGAAAAATAAAATTTAAAAAAATTAAAAAACATTTTTTGAAATAAAAAGAAATAATTTAAAAAAAATTAAAATCTTTTTTTTAAATTTAAAAAATAATTAAAATTTTTTTAAAAAATTAAATAAAAATTTAAAAAAAAATTAAATAAAAAATATAAAAAAAATTTTTTAAAAATTTAAAAAAATTTTCAAAAAATTTTTAAAAATTTTCCAAAAATTTTCCAAAAATTTTTAAAAAATTTCCAAATTTTTTTTTAAAAAAATTAAAAAAAAATAAAAAAATTTAAAATATAAAAAAAAAATTTAAATAAAAAAAATATACACAAATTTAAAAGAAAAATAAAAAAAATAAAAAAAAAAAATAAAAATTAAAAAAAATAATAATTTAAAACAAAAATAAATAATTTTTTTTAAATTAAAAAAATAAAAAATAAAGAAAAAATTTTTTTCAAATTCTAAAAATATAAGAAAAATTAAAAAAAATTTTAAAAATTTTTTTAAAAAATTTAAAAAAAATTAAAAAAATTTTAAATAAAAAAAAATATACAAAAATTTAAAAGAAAAATAAAAAAAATGAACAAATAAAAATTAAAAAAAATAATAATTTAAACAAAAATAAATAATTTTTTTTAAATTAAAAAAAAATAAAGAAAAATTTTTTTTTAAAATTTTAAAAATATAAAAAAATTAAAAACTTTTTTGTAAAAAATTAAAAAAAAAATTTTTTAAATTTTTAATTTAAAAAAATTAAATAAAAAATTTTTAAAAAAATTAAAAAAAAAAATAAAAATTTTTTTTAAAGCATTTAAAAAAATTGTTAAAAAATTAAAACAAAATTTTAAAAATTCTAAAAAAAATTTAAAATATTTTTAAATTTAAAAAAACATTTTAAAAATTAAATAAAAATTTTAAAAAAAATTTTAAAAAATTAAATTTTTTTAAAACATTTAAAAAAAATTGTTAAAAAATTAAAACAAAATTTAAAAATTTTTTAAAAATTTTAAAAATATTTTTAAAAATTTTTTAAAAATTTTAAATAATTTGAAAAAATTTTAAATAATTTGAAAAAAATTTAAATTTTTTAAAAAAATTAAAAAAAATTAAATATAAAAAAAATAAATTTTTTTTTTAATTTTAAAAAATTAAATAAAAAAATTTTAAAAAAATTAAAAAAAAAATTAAAAAAAAATTTTTTAAAACATTAAAAAAAATTGTTAAAAAATTAAAACAAAATTTTAAAAATTTTAAAAAATTTGAAAAATTTTTTAAAAAAAATTTAAAAAAAATAAAAAAAATTAAAATGAAAAAATTTAAAATAAAAAAAAATATACAAAAATTTAAAAGAAAAATAAAAAAAAATAAACAAATAAAAATTAAAAATAATAATAATTTAAAACAAAAATAAATAATTTTTTTAAACTAAAAAAATAAAAAATAAAGAAAAATTTTGTGAAAAATTAAAAAAAAATTAAAATTTTTTAAATAATTTGAAAAAAAATTTAAAATTTAAAAAAAAATTAAAAAAAAATTTAAATATAAAAAAAAATAAATTTTTTTTTTTAATTTTAAAAAATTAAATAAACAATTTTTAAAAAAATTAAAAAAAAATTAAAAAATTTTTTTTAAAGCATTTAAAAAAAATTGTTAAAAAATTAAAACAAAATTTTAAAAATTTTAAAAAATTTTTAAAATATTTTTAAAATTTTTTAAAATATTTTTAAAAAAAAATTTTAAAAAATTTTTAAAATATTTTTAAAAAAAAATTTTAAAAAATTTTAAAAGTTAAATAAAAATTAAAAAAAATTAAAAAAAATATAAAAAAATTTAAAAAAAATTTTTTTTTAAATTTTCAAAAATTTAAAAAATTTTAAACAAATAAAAAAATTATAAGAATATTAAAAAAAATTAAAATTTATAAAAAATTAAAAAATATATATAAAACAAATTTTAAAAGTTTTAAAAAATTTCAAAAAAAAATTTAAAAATTTTCAAAAAAAATTTTAAAAAAATTAAAAAAAAAATTAAAATAAAAAATTTTATAATATAAAAAAAATTTAAATAAAAAAAATATACAAAAATTTAAAAGAAAAATAAAAGAAATTAAAAAAAAATAAAAAAATAAAAAAAATAAATAAAAATTTTTTAAAATTAAAAAAAAATAAGAAATAAAGAATTTTTTTTAATTTAAAAAATATAAAAAAAATTTTAAAAAATTTGTAAAATATTAAAAAAAAATAAAAAAATTTAAATTTAAAAAAAATTTTAAAATTTTTTTTAAAAAAATTTTTTAAAAAATTAAAAAAAAATTTTAAAAATTTTAAATACTTTGAAAAAAAATTTTAAATTTTTAAAAAAATTTAAAAAAAATTTAAATATAAAAATAGAAATTTTTTTTTAAATTTTAAAAAATTAAATAAAAATTTTTAAAAAAATTGAGAAAAAATTAAAATTTTTTTTAAAACATTTAAAAAAAATTGTTAAAAAATTAAAACAAAATTTAAAAAATTTTAAATAATTTTAAAAATATTTTTAAAAAAAATTTAAAAATTTAAAAAATTAAATAAAACTTTTAAAAAAATTAAAAAAAATATAAAAAAATTAAAAAAATATTTTTTTTAAATTTTCAAAAAATTTTCAAAAAATTTTCAAAATTAAAAAATTTTAAAATATAAAAAAAACTTTTAAATAAAAAAAATATACAAAAATTTAAAAAAAAAATAAAAAAATTTAAAAAAAATAAACAAATAAAAATTTAAAAAAAATAATAATTTAAAACAAAAATAAATATTTTTTTTTAAATTAAAAAAAATAAAAAATCAAGAAATTTTTTATTTAAATTTTAAAATATACAAAAAATTAAAAAATTTTTGTAAAAAATTTAAAAAAAAATTTAAAAAAATTTTAAATTTAAAAAAAAATTTTTAAAAAAATTTTAAATTTAAAAAAAAAATTTTAAAAAAAATTTAAAAAATTTAAAAAAAATTAAAAAAATTTTAAATAATTTGAAAGCAATTTGTAAAATTTTTTAAAAAAATTAAAAAAAAATTTAAATATAAAAAAAAAAATTTTTTTTTAAAAAATTGAAAAAAATTAAATAAAAATTTTTAAAAAAATTGAAAAAAAAATTAAAAAATTTTTTGTAAAAAATTTAAAAAAAAAATTTAAATTTAAAAAAAAAATTTAAAAATTATATAAAAATTTTAAAAAAATAAAAAAAATTAAAATATAAAAATTTGAAATATAAAAAATTTAAAATAAAAAAAATATACAAAAATTTATAAGAAAAATAAAAAAATAAACAAATAAAAACATAAAAAAAATAAAAAAAATTAAAATTTTTTTTTTAAAATTTAAAAAAATTTAAAAAATTAAAAGATTAAAAAAAAAGGAAAAATAAAATTTAAAAAAAATTAAAAAACATTTTTTGAAATAAAAAGAAATAATTTAAAAAAAATTAAAATCTTTTTTTTAAATTTAAAAAAAAATTAAAATTTTTTTAAAAAATTAAATAAAAATTTAAAAAAAAATTAAATAAAAAATATAAAAAAAATTTTTAAAAATTTTAAAAAATTTTCAAAAAATTTTTAAAAATTTTCCAAAAATTTTCCAAAAATTTTTAAAAAATTTTCAAATTTTTTTTTAAAAAAATTAAAAAAAAAATAAAAAAATTTAAAATATAAAAAAAAAATTTAAATAAAAAAAATATACACAAATTTAAAAGAGAAATAAAAAAAATAAAAAAAAAACAAATAAAAATTAAAAAAAATAATAATTTAAAACAAAAATAAATAATTTTTTTTAAATTAAAAAATTAAAAATAAAGAAAAAAATTTTTTTTAAATTTTAAAAATATAAGAAAAATTAAAAAAAATTTGTGAAAAATTATAAAAATTTAAAAAAATTTTAAAAATTTTTTTAAAAAATTTAAAAAAATTAAAAAAATTTTAAATAAAAAAAAATATACAAAAATTTAAAAGAAAAATAAAAAAAATGAACAAATGAAAATTAAAAAAAATAATAATTTAAACAAAAATAAATAATTTTTTTTAAATTAAAAAAAAATAAAGAAAAAAATTTTTTAAAAATTTTAAAAATATAAAAAAAATTAAAAACTTTTTTGTAAAAAATTAAAAAAAATTTTTTTTAAATTTTTAAATTTAAAAAAAAATTTTAAATTTTTTAAAAAATTTAAAAAAAATTAAAAAAATTTAAATAATTTGAAAAAAAAATTAAAATTTAGAAAAAAATTAAAAAAAATTTAAATATAAAAAAATAAAAAATTTTTTTAAAAAAAATTTAAAAAAATTAAATAAAAATTTAAAAAAAAATTTTAAAAATTAAAATTTTTTTTAAAACATTTAAAAAAAAATTGTTAAAAAATTAAAACAAAAGTTAAAAAATTTTAAAAAATTTTAAAAATACTTTTAAAATTTTTTTTAAACATTTTAAATAATTTGAAAAAAAATTTAAATTTTTTTAAAAAATTTAAAAAAAAATTAAATATAAAAAAAAATAAAAAATTTTTTTTTTAATTTTAAAAAATTAAATAAAAAATTTTTAAAAAAATTAAAAAAAAAATTAAAAATTTTTTTTAAAGCATTTAAAAAAATTGTTAAAAAATTAAAACAAAATTTTAAAAATTCTAAAAAAAATTTAAAATATTTTTAAATTTAAAAAAACATTTTATAAATTAAATAAAAATTTTAAAAAAAATTTTAAAAAATTAAATTTTTTTTAAAACATTTAAAAAAAATTGTTAAAAAATTAAAACAAAATTTAAAAAATTTTTAAAAATTTTAAAAATATTTTTAAAAATTTTTTAAAAATTTTAAATAATTTGAAAAAATTTTAAATAATTTGAAAAAAATTTAAATTTTTTAAAAAAATTAAAAAAAATTAAATATAAAAAAAATAATTTTTTTTTTTTAATTTTAAAAAATTAAATAAAAAAATTTTAAAAAAATTAAAAAAAAAATTAAAAAAAAAAAATTTAAAACATTAAAAAAAATTGTTAAAAAATTAAAACAAAATTTTAAAAATTTTAAAAAATTTTAAAATATTTTTAAAATTTTTTAAAATATTTTTAAAAAAAAATTTAAAAAATTTTTTAAAATATTTTTTAAAAAAAATTTTAAAAAATTTTAAAAGTTAAATAAAAATTTAAAAAAATTAAAAAAAATATAAAAAAATTTAAAAAAAATTTTTTTTTAAATTTTCAAAAATTTTAAAAAAAATTTTAAAAAAATTTTAAAAAATTTAAAAAATTTTAAACAAATAAAAAAATTATAAGAATATTAAAAAAAATTAAAATTTATAAAAAATTAAAAAATATATATAAAACAAATTTTAAAAGTTTTAAAAAATTTCAAAAAAAAAATTTAAAAATTTTCAAAAAAAATTTTAAAATAATTAAAAAAAAAATTAAAATAATTAAAAAAAAAATTAAAATAAAAAATTTTATAATATAAAAAAAATTTAAATAAAAAAAATATACAAAAATTTAAAAGAAAAATAAAAGAAATTAAAAAAAAATATAAAAATAAAAAAAATAATAATTTAAAACAAAAATAAATAAAAAAATTTTAAAATTAAAAAAAAATAAGAAATAAAGAATTTTTTTAATTTAAAAAATATAAAAAAAATTTTAAAAAATTTGTAAAATATTAAAAAAAAATATAAAAAAATTTAAATTTAAAAAAAATTTTAAAAATTAAATAAAAATTAAAAAAATTAAATAAGAAATATAAAAAAAAAATTTTAAAAATTTAAAAAATTTTCGAAAAATTTTAAAAAATTTTCAAAAAAAATTTAAAAAGTTTTCAAATTTTTTTTTAATAAATTAAAAAAAAATAAAAAAGTTAAATAAAAATTTTAAAAAATTTTAAAAAAATTAAAAAATTTTTTGTAAAAAATTTAAAAAAAAAAATTTAAATTTAAAAAAAAATTTAAAAAATTTTTTAAAAATTTTAAATATTGTGAAAGAAAATTTAAATTTTTCAAAAAAATTTTTAAAAAAAATTAAATATATAAAAAAATAATTTTTTTTTTTAAATTTTAAAAAATTAAATAAAAAATTTTAAAAAAATTAAAAAAAATTTTTAATTTTTTTTAAAACATTTAAAAAAATTGTTAAAAAATTAAAACAAAATTTTAAAAATTTTAAAAAGTTTAAAAAAAAAATTAAAAATTAAATAAAAAATTTAAAAAAAAATTAAAAATATATTAAAAAATTTAAAAACTTTTTTTTTTAAATTTTCAAAAAATTTAAAAAAAAATTAAAAAATTTAAAAAAAAAATTTTAAAAATTTAAAAAAATTTTTTTTAAAATTTTAAAAATTAAATAAAAATTTAAAAAAAATTAAAAAATATAACAAAATTAAAAAAAAGTTTTTTTTTTAAATTTTCAAAAAATTTAAAAAAAATTAAAACAAAAATTTTAGATTTAAAATTTTTTTTAAAGATTTAAAAAAAAATTTTTCAAAAAATTAAAAAAAATTTAAATTTAAAAAAAATTTTAAAAATTAAATAAAAATTAAAAAAAATACATAAAAATTTTTTTAAAAAAGTTTATAAAAATTTCAAAAAATTTTTAAAAAATTTTAAAAAAATTAAAATGAAAAAATTTTAAAATATAAAAAAAAATTAAATAAAAAAAATATAAAAAAAATTTTAAAAAATTGTAAAAAATTTAAAAAAAACAAAAAATTTAAATTTTAAAAAAAAATTTAAAAATTAAATAAAAATTAAAAATTTAAAAAAAAATATAAAAAAATTTAAAAAAAAAATTTTAAAAATTTTCAAAAGATTTTAAAAAATTTTTTAAAAATTTTAAAAATTTAAAAAATTATAAGAAAATTAAAAAAAAACATTTAAAATTTAAAAAAAATTAAAAAATTATAAGAAATTTAAAAAAAAAGTAAAATAAAAAGAAATAAAAATTTAAAAAAAAAATTGAAAAAATTTTTAAATTTAAAAAAATTTTAAAAAATTTTTTAAAAAAATTTTTTAAAAAATTAAAAAAAAAATTAAAAAATTTTAAATACTTTGAAAAAAAAATTTTAAATTTTTAAAAAAATTTAAAAAAATTTAAATATAAAAATAGAATTTTTTTTTAAATTTTAAAAAATTAAATAAAAATTTTTAAAAAAATTGAGAAAAAATTAAATTTTTTTTTAAAACATTTAAAAAAAATTGTTAAAAAATTAAAACAAAATTTAAAAAATTTTAAATAATTTTAAAAATATTTTTAAAAAAAATTTAAAAATTTAAAAAATTAAATAAAACTTTTAAAAAAATTAAAAAAATTATAAAAAAATTAAAAAAATATTTTTTTTAAATTTTCAAAAAATTTTCAAAAAATTTTCAAAATTAAAAAATTTTAAAATATAAAAAAAAACTTTTAAATAAAAAAAATATACAAAAATTTAAAAAAAAAATAAAAAAATTTAAAAAAAATAAACAAATAAAAATTTAAAAAAAATAATAATTTAAAACAAAAATAAATAATTTTTTTTTAAATTAAAAAAAATAAAAAATCAAGAAATTTTTTTTTTAAATTTTAAAATATACAAAAAATTAAAAAATTTTTGTAAAAAATTTAAAAAAAAATTTAAAAAAATTTTAAATTTAAAAAAAAATTTTTAAAAAAATTTTAAAAAATTAAAAAAATTTTAAAAAAAATTTAAAAAATTTAAAAAAAATTAAAAAAATTTTAAATAATTTGAAAGCAATTTGTAAAAATTTTTAAAA
>NW_027485858.1:0-29795 GCF_050908995.1 Andrena cerasifolii
CCTGTATGATACTCGTTTTACTCGTTTACTCGTTTTACTCGTTTTACCAGTTCCGCTTTACTCGTTTTACTCGTTTTACTCGTTTTACTCGTTTTACTCGTTTTACTCGTTTTACTCGTTTTACTCGTTTTACTCGTTTTACTCGTTTTACTCGTTATCTCTTACTCGTTTTACTCGTTTTATGTTTTTGCTCGTTTTACTCGTTTTACTCGTTTTACTCGTTTTACTCGTTTTACTCGTTTTACTCGTTTTACTCGTTTTACTCGTTTTACTCGTTTTACTCGTTTTACTCGTTTTACTCGTTTTACTCGTTTTACTCGTTTTACTCGTTTTACTAGTTTTACTAGTTTTGCTCGTTTTACTCGTTTTACTCGTTTTACTAGTTTTGCTCGTTTTACTCGTTTTGCTCGTTTTACTCGTTTTACTGGTTTTACTAGTTTTTTACTAGTTTACTCGTTTTACTCGTTTTACTAGTTTTACTCGTTTTACTCGTTTTACTCGTTTTACTCGTTTTACTCGTTTTGCTCGTTTTACTCGTTTTACTCGTTTTCCTCGTTTTACTCGGTTTACTCGTTTACTCGTTTTACTCGTTTTACTCGTTTTACTCGTTTTACTCGTTTTACTCGTTTTACTCGTTTTACTCGTTTTACTCGTTTTACTCGCTTTACTCGCTTTACTCGTTTTACTCGTTTTACTCGTTTTACTCGTTTTACTCGTTTTACTCGATTTACTCGTTTTACTCGTTTTACTCGTTTTACTCGTTTTACTCGTTTAACTAGTTTTACTCGTTTTACTCGTTTTACTCGTTTTACTCGTTTTACTCGTTTTACTCGTTTTACTCGTTTTACTCGTTTTACTCGTTTTACTCGTTTTACTCGTTTTACTCGTTATACTCGTTTTACTAGTTTTACTCGATTTACTCGTTTTACTCGTTTTACTCGTTATACTCGTTTTACTCGTTTTACTCGCTTTACTCGCTTTACTCGTTTTACTCGTTTTACTCGTTTTACTCGTTTTACTCGTTTTACTCGTTTTACTCGTTTTACTCGATTTACTCGTTTTACTCGTTTTACTCGTTTTACTCGTTTTACTCGTTTTACTCGTTTTACTCGTTTTACTCGCTTTACTCGCTTTACTCGTTTTACTCGTTTTACTCGTTTTACTCGTTTTACTCGTTTTACTCGTTTTACTCGTTTTACTCGTTTTACTCGTTTTACTCGTTTTACTCGTTTTACTCGTTTTACTATGTTTTGCTCGTTTTACTCGTTTTCTCGTTTTACTCGTTTTACTCGTTTTACTCGTTTTACTCGTTTTACTCGTTTTACTCGTTTTACTCGTTTTACTCGTTTTACTCGTTTTACTCGTTTTACTCGTTTTACTAGTTTTGCTCGTTTTACTCGTTTTACTCGTTTTACTCGTTTTACTCGTTTTACTCGTTTTACTAGTTTTGCTCGTTTTACTCGTTTTACTAGTTTTACTAGTTTTGCTCGTTTTACTCGTTTTACTCGTTTTACTAGTTTTGCTCGTTTTACTCGTTTTGCTCGTTTTACTAGTTTTACTAGTTTTGCTCGTTTTACTCGTTTTACTCGTTTTACTCGTTTTACTCGTTTTACTCGTTTTACTCGTTTTACTCGTTTTACTAGTTTTGCTCGTTTTACTCGTTTTGCTCGTTTTACTCGTTTTACTGGTTTTACTAGTTCTACTAGTTTTACTCGTTTTACTCGTTTTACTCGTTTTACTCGTTTTACTCGTTTTACTCGTTTTACTCGTTTTACTCGTTTTACTCGTTTTACTCGTTTTACTCGTTTTACTCGTTTACTCGTTTTACTCGTTTTACTCGTTTTACTCGTTTTACTCGTTTTACTCTTTTTACTCGTTTTACTCGTTTTACTCGTTTTACTCGTTTTACTCGTTTTACTCGTTTTACTCGTTTTACTCGTTTTACTCGTTTTACTAGTTTTGCTCGTTTTACTCGTTTTACTCGTTTACTCGTTTTACTCGTTTTACTCGTTTACTCGTTTTACTCGTTTTACTCGTTTTACTCGTTTTACTCGTTTTACTCGTTTTACTCGTTTTACTCGTTTTTACTAGTTTTGCTCGTTTTACTCGTTTCACTCGTTTTACTCGTTTTACTCGTTTTACTCGTTTTACTCGTTTTACTCGTTTTACTCGTTTTACTCGTTTTACTCGCTTTACTCGCTTTACTCGTTTTACTCGTTTTACTCGTTTTACTCGTTTTACTCGTTTTACTCGATTTACTCGTTTTACTCGTTTTACTCGTTTTACTCGTTTTACTCGTTTAACTAGTTTTACTCGTTTTACTCGTTTTACTCGTTTACTCGTTTTACTCGTTTTACTCGTTTTACTCGTTTTACTCGTTTTACTCGTTTTACTCGTTTTACTCGTTTTACTCGTTTTACTCGTTTTACTCGTTTTACTCGTTATACTCGTTTTACTAGTTTTACTCGTTTTACTCGTTTTACTCGTTTTACTCGTTTTACTCGTTTTCCTCGTTTTACTCGTTTTCCTCGTTTTACTCGGTTTACTCGTTTTACTCGTTTTACTCGTTTTACTCGTTTTACTCGTTTTACTCGTTTTACTCGCTTTACTCGCTTTACTCGTTTTACTCGTTTTACTCGTTTTACTCGTTTTACTCGTTTTACTCGATTTACTCGTTTTACTCGTTTTACTCGTTTTACTCGTTTTACTCGTTTAACTAGTTTTACTCGTTTTGCTCGTTTTACTCGTTTTACTCGTTTTACTCGTTTACTCGTTTTACTCGTTTTACTCGTTTTACTCGTTTTACTCGTTTTACTCGTCTTTACTATTTCGTTTTACTCGTTTTACTCGTTTTACTCGTTATACTCGTTTTACTAGTTTTACTCGTTTTACTCGTTTTACTCGTTTTACTCGTTTTACTCGTTTTACTCATTTTACTCGTTTTACTCGTTTTACTCGTTTTACTCGTTTTACTCGTTTTACTCGATTTACTCGTTTTACTCGTTTTACTCGTTTTACTCGTTTTACTCGTTTTACTCGTTTTACTCGATTTACTCGTTTTACTCGTTTTACTCGTTTTACTCGTTTTACTAGTTTTACTAGTTTTGCTCGTTTTACTCGTTTTACTCGTTTTACTAGTTTTGCTCGTTTTACTCGTTTTGCTCGTTTTACTCGTTTTACTGGTTTTACTAGTTTTACTAGTTTTACTCGTTTTACTCGTTTTACTAGTTTTACTAGTTTTACTCGTTTTACTCGTTTTACTCGTTTTACTCGTTTTACTCGTTTTGCTCGTTTTACTCGTTTTACTCGTTTTCCTCGTTTTACTCGGTTTACTCGTTTTACTCGTTTTACTCGTTTTACTCGTTTTACTCGTTTTACTCGTTTTACTCGTTTTACTCGTTTTACTCGTTTTACTCGTTTTACTCGTTTTACTCGTTTTACTCGTTTTACTCGTTTTACTCGTTTTACTCGATTTACTCGTTTAACTCGTTTTACTCGTTTTTACTAGTTTTGCTCGTTTTACTCGTTTTACTCGTTTTACTCGTTTTACTCGTTTTACTAGTTTTACTAGTTTTACTCGTTTTACTAGTTTTACTAGTTTTGCTCGTTTTACTCGTTTTACTCGTTTTACTCGTTTTACTCGTTTTACTCGTTTTACTCGTTTTACTAGTTTTGCTCGTTTTACTCGTTTTGCTCGTTTTACTCGTTTTACTCGTTTTACTCGATTTACTCGTTTTACTCGTTTTACTCGTTATACTCGTTTTACTCGTTTTACTCGCTTTACTCGCTTTACTCGTTTTACTCGTTTTACTCGTTTTACTCGTTTTACTCGTTTTACTCGTTTTACTCGTTTTACTCGTTTTACTCGTTTTACTCGATTTACTCGTTTTACTCGTTTTACTCGTTTTACTCGTTTTACTCGTTTTACTCGCTTTACTCGCTTTACTCGTTTTACTCGTTTTACTCGTTTTACTCGTTTTACTCGTTTTACTCGTTTTACTCGTTTTACTCGTTTTACTCGTTTTACTCGTTTTACTCGTTTTACTCGTTTTACTCGTTTTACTCGTTTTACTAGTTTTGCTCGTTTTACTCGTTTTACTCGTTTTACTCGTTTTACTCGTTTTACTCGTTTTACTCGTTTTACTCGTTTTACTCGTTTTACTCGTTTTACTCGTTTTACTCGTTTTACTCGTTTTACTAGTTTTACTAGTTTTGCTCGTTTTACTCGTTTTACTCGTTTTACTAGTTTTGCTCGTTTTACTCGTTTTGCTCGTTTTACTCGTTTTACTGGTTTTACTAGTTTTACTAGTTTTACTCGTTTTACTCGTTTTACTAGTTTTACTAGTTTTACTCGTTTTACTCGTTTTACTCGTTTTACTCGTTTTACTCGTTTTGCTCGTTTTACTCGTTTTACTCGTTTTCCTCGTTTTACTCGTTTTACTCGTTTTACTCGTTTTACTCGTTTTACTCGTTTTACTCGTTTTACTCGTTTTACTCGTTTTACTCGTTTTACTCGTTTTACTCGTTTTACTCGTTTTACTCGTTATACTCGTTTTACTAGTTTTACTCGTTTTACTCGTTTTACTCGTTTTACTCGTTTTACTCGTTTTACTCGTTTTACTCGTTTTACTCGTTTTACTCGTTTTACTCGATTTACTCGTTTTACTCGTTTTACTCGTTATACTCGTTTTACTCGTTTTACTCGCTTTACTCGCTTTACTCGTTTTACTCGTTTTACTCGTTTTACTCGTTTTACTCGTTTTACTCGTTTTACTCGTTTTACTCGATTTACTCGTTTTACTCGTTTTACTCGTTTTACTCGTTTTACTCGTTTTACTCGTTTTACTCGTTTTACTCGCTTTACTCGCTTTACTCGTTTTACTCGTTTTACTCGTTTTACTCGTTTTACTCGTTTTACTCGTTTTACTCGTTTTACTCGTTTTACTCGTTTTACTCGTTTTACTCGTTTTACTCGTTTTACTCGTTTTACTCGTTTTACTCGTTTTACTCGTTTTACTCGTTTTACTAGTTTTGCTCGTTTTACTCGTTTTACTCGTTTTACTCGTTTTACTCGTTTTACTCGTTTTACTCGTTTTACTCGTTTTACTCGTTTTACTCGTTTTACTCGTTTTACTCGTTTTACTCGTTTTACTCGTTTTACTCGTTTTACTCGTTTTACTCGTTTTACTCGTTTTACTAGTTTTACTAGTTTTGCTCGTTTTACTCGTTTTACTCGTTTTACTAGTTTTGCTCGTTTTACTCGTTTTACTCGTTTTACTCGTTTTACTCGTTTTACTAGTTTTACTAGTTTTGCTCGTTTTACTCGTTTTACTCGTTTTACTAGTTTTGCTCGTTTTACTCGTTTTGCTCGTTTTACTCGTTTTACTGGTTTTACTAGTTTTACTAGTTTTACTCGTTTTACTCGTTTTACTAGTTTTACTAGTTTTACTCGTTTTGCTCGTTTTACTCGTTTTACTCGTTTTACTCGTTTTGCTCGTTTTACTCGTTTTACTCGTTTTCCTCGTTTTACTCGGTTTACTCGTTTTACTCGTTTTACTCGTTTTACTCGTTTTACTCGTTTTACTCGTTTTACTCGTTTTACTCGTTTTACTCGTTTTACTAGTTTTGCTCGTTTTACTCGTTTTACTCGTTTTACTCGTTTTACTCGTTTTACTCGTTTTACTCGTTTTACTCGTTTTACTCGTTTTACTCGTTTTACTCGTTTTACTCGTTTTACTCGTTTTACTCGTTTTACTCGTTTTACTCGTTTTACTCGTTTTACTCGTTTTACTCGTTTTACTCGTTTTACTAGTTTTACTAGTTTTGCTCGTTTTACTCGTTTTACTCATTTTACTAGTTTTGCTCGTTTTACTCGTTTTGCTCGTTTTACTCGTTTTACTGGTTTTACTAGTTTTACTAGTTTTACTCGTTTTACTCGTTTTACTAGTTTTACTAGTTTTACTCGTTTTACTCGTTTTACTCGTTTTACTCGTTTTACTCGTTTTGCTCGTTTTACTCGTTTTACTCGTTTTCCTCGTTTTACTCGGTTTACTCGTTTTACTCGTTTTACTCGTTTTACTCGTTTTACTCGTTTTACTCGTTTTACTCGTTTTACTCGTTTTACTCGTTTTACTCGTTTTACTCGTTTTACTCGTTTTACTCGTTTTACTCGTTTTACTCGATTTACTCGTTTAACTCGTTTTACTCGTTTTTACTAGTTTTGCTCGTTTCACTCGTTTTACTCGTTTTACTCGTTTTACTCGTTTTACTCGTTTTACTAGTTTTACTAGTTTTACTCGTTTTACTAGTTTTACTAGTTTTGCTCGTTTTACTCGTTTTACTCGTTTTACTCGTTTTACTCGTTTTACTCGTTTTACTCGTTTTACTAGTTTTGCTCGTTTTACTCGTTTTGCTCGTTTTACTCGTTTTACTGGTTTTACTAGTTTTACTCGTTTTACTCGTTTTACTCGTTTTACTCGTTTTACTCGTTTTACTCGTTTTACTCGTTTTACTCGTTTTACTCGTTTTACTCGTTTTACTCGTTTTACTCGTTTTTACTAGTTTTGCTCGTTTTACTCGTTTCACTCGTTTTACTCGTTTTACTCGTTTTACTCGTTTTACTCGTTTTACTCGTTTTACTCGTTTTACTCGTTTTACTCGTTTTACTCGTTTTACTCGTTTTACTCGTTTTACTCGTTTTACTCGTTTTACTCGTTTTACTCGCTTTACTCGTTTCACTCGTTTTACTAGTTTTACTAGTTTTGCTCGTTTTACTCGTTTTACTCGTTTTACTAGTTTTGCTCGTTTTACTCGTTTTGCTCGTTTTACTCGTTTTACTGGTTTTACTAGTTTTACTAGTTTTACTCGTTTTACTCGTTTTACTAGTTTTACTAGTTTTACTCGTTTTACTCGTTTTACTCGTTTTACTCGTTTTACTCGTTTTGCTCGTTTTACTCGTTTTACTCGTTTTCCTCGTTTTACTCGGTTTACTCGTTTTACTCGTTTTACTCGTTTTACTCGTTTTACTCGTTTTACTCGTTTTACTCGTTTTACTCGTTTTACTCGTTTTACTCGTTTTACTCGTTTTACTCGTTTTACTCGCTTTACTCGCTTTACTCGTTTTACTCGTTTTACTCGTTTTACTCGTTTTACTCGTTTTACTCGATTTACTCGTTTTACTCGTTTTACTCGTTTTACTCGTTTTACTCGTTTAACTAGTTTTACTCGTTTTACTCGTTTTACTCGTTTTACTCGTTTTACTCGTTTTACTCGTTTTACTCGTTTTACTCGTTTTACTCGTTTTACTCGTTTTACTCGTTATACTCGTTTTACTAGTTTTACTCGTTTTACTCGTTTTACTCGTTTTACTCGTTTTACTCGTTTTACTCGTTTTACTCGTTTTACTCGTTTTACTCGTTTTACTCGATTTACTCGTTTTACTCGTTTTACTCGTTATACTCGTTTTACTCGTTTTACTCGTTTTACTCGCTTTACTCGCTTTACTCGTTTTACTCGTTTTACTCGTTTTACTCGTTTTACTCGTTTTACTCGTTTTACTCGTTTTACTCGATTTACTCGTTTTACTCGTTTTACTCGTTTTACTCGTTTTACTCGTTTTACTCGTTTTACTCGTTTTACTCGCTTTACTCGCTTTACTCGTTTTACTCGTTTTACTCGTTTTACTCGTTTTACTCGTTTTACTCGTTTTACTCGTTTTACTCGTTTTACTCGTTTTACTCGTTTTACTCGTTTTACTCGTTTTACTCGTTTTACTCGTTTTACTCGTTTTACTAGTTTTGCTCGTTTTACTCGTTTTACTCGTTTTACTCGTTTTACTCGTTTTACTCGTTTTACTCGTTTTACTCGTTTTACTCGTTTTACTCGTTTTACTCGTTTTACTCGTTTTACTAGTTTTACTAGTTTTGCTCGTTTTACTCGTTTTACTCGTTTTACTAGTTTTGCTCGTTTTACTCGTTTTGCTCGTTTTACTCGTTTTACTGGTTTTACTAGTTTTACTAGTTTTACTCGTTTTACTCGTTTTACTAGTTTTACTAGTTTTACTCGTTTTGCTCGTTTTACTCGTTTTACTCGTTTTACTCGTTTTGCTCGTTTTACTCGTTTTACTCGTTTTCCTCGTTTTACTCGGTTTACTCGTTTTACTCGTTTTACTCGTTTTACTCGTTTTACTCGTTTTACTCGTTTTACTCGTTTTACTCGTTTTACTCGTTTTACTCGTTTTACTCGTTTTACTCGTTTTACTCGTTTTACTCGTTTTACTCGTTTTACTCGTTTTACTCGTTTTACTCGTTTTACTCGTTTTACTCGTTTTACTCGATTTACTCGTTTAACTCGTTTTACTCGTTTTTACTAGTTTTGCTCGTTTTACTCGTTTTACTCGTTTTACTCGTTTTACTCGTTTTACTCGTTTTACTACTTTTACTCGTTTTACTAGTTTTACTAGTTTTGCTCGTTTTACTCGTTTTACTCGTTTTACTCGTTTTACTCGTTTTACTCGTTTTACTCGTTTTACTCGTTTTACTCGATTTACTCGTTTTACTCGATTTACTCGTTATACTCGTTTTACTCGTTTTACTCGCTTTACTCGCTTTACTCGTTTTACTCGTTTTACTCGTTTTACTCGTTTTACTCGTTTTACTCGTTTTACTCGTTTTACTCGTTTTACTCGATTTACTCGTTTTACTCGTTTTACTCGTTTTACTCGTTTTACTCGTTTTACTCGTTTTACTCGTTTTACTCGTTTTACTCGCTTTACTCGCTTTACTCGTTTTACTCGTTTTACTCGTTTTACTCGTTTTACTCGTTTTACTCGTTTTACTCGTTTTACTCGTTTTACTCGTTTTACTCGTTTTACTCGTTTTACTCGTTTTACTCGTTTTACTCGTTTTACTAGTTTTGCTCGTTTTACTCGTTTTACTCGTTTTACTCGTTTTACTCGTTTTACTCGTTTTACTCGTTTTACTCGTTTTACTCGTTTTACTCGTTTTACTCGTTTTACTCGTTTTACTCGTTTTACTCGTTTTACTCGTTTTACTCGTTTTACTCGTTTTACTAGTTTTACTAGTTTTGCTCGTTTTACTCGTTTTACTCGTTTTACTAGTTTTGCTCGTTTTACTCGTTTTGCTCGTTTTACTCGTTTTACTGGTTTTACTAGTTTTACTAGTTTTACTCGTTTTACTCGTTTTACTAGTTTTACTAGTTTTACTCGTTTTACTCGTTTTACTCGTTTTACTCGTTTTACTCGTTTTGCTCGTTTTACTCGTTTTGCTCGTTTTACTCGTTTCACTCGTTTTACTCGTTTCACTCGTTTTACTCGTTTTACTCGTTTTATTCGTTTTACTCGTTTTACTCGTTTTACTCGATTTACTCGTTTTACTCGTTTTACTCGTTTTACTCGTTTTACTCGCTTTACTCGGTTTACTCGTTTTACACGTTTTACTCGTTTTACTCGTTTTACTCGTTTTACTCGTTTTACTCGTTTTACTCGTTCTACTCGTTTTACTCGTTTTACTCGTTTTACTCGTTTTACTCGTTTTACTAGTTTTACTAGTTTTGCTCGTTTTACTCGTTTTACTCGTTTTACTCGTTTTACTCGTTTTACTCGTTTTACTCGTTTTACTAGTTTTGCTCGTTTTACTCGTTTTGCTCGTTTTACTCGTTTTACTGGTTTTACTAGTTTTACTCGTTTTACTCGTTTTACTCGTTTTACTCGTTTTACTCGTTTTACTCGTTTTACTCGTTTTACTCGTTTTACTCGTTTTACTCGTTTTACTAGTTTTACTAGTTTTGCTCGTTTTACTCGTTTTACTCGTTTTACTAGTTTTGCTCGTTTTACTCGTTTTGCTCGTTTTACTCGTTTTACTGGTTTTACTAGTTTTACTAGTTTTACTCGTTTTACTCGTTTTACTAGTTTTACTAGTTTTACTCGTTTTACTCGTTTTACTCGTTTTACTCGTTTTACTAGTTTTGCTCGTTTTACTCGTTTTACTCGTTTTACTCGTTTTACTCGTTTTACTCGTTTTACTCGTTTTACTCGTTTTACTCGTTTTACTCGTTTTACTCGTTTTACTCGTTTTACTCGTTTTACTCGTTTTACTAGTTTTACTAGTTTTGCTCGTTTTACTCGTTTTACTCGTTTTACTAGTTTTGCTCGTTTTACTCGTTTTGCTCGTTTTACTCGTTTTACTGGTTTTACTAGTTTTACTAGTTTTACTCGTTTTACTCGTTTTACTAGTTTTACTAGTTTTACTCGTTTTACTCGTTTTACTCGTTTTACTCGTTTTACTCGTTTTGCTCGTTTTACTCGTTTTACTCGTTTTACTCGTTTTACTCGTTTTACTCGTTTTACTCGTTCTACTCGTTTTACTCGTTTTACTCGTTTTACTCGTTTTACTCGTTTTACTAGTTTTACTAGTTTTGCTCGTTTTACTCGTTTTACTCGTTTTACTCGTTTTACTCGTTTTACTCGTTTTACTAGTTTTGCTCGTTTTACTCGTTTTGCTCGTTTTACTCGTTTTACTGGTTTTACTAGTTTTACTAGTTTTACTAGTTTTGCTCGTTTTACTCGTTTTACTCGTTTTACTAGTTTTGCTCGTTTTACTCGTTTTGCTCGTTTTACTCGTTTTACTGGTTTTACTCGTTTTACTCGTTTTACTCGTTTTACTCGTTTTACTCGTTTTACTCGTTTTACTCGTTTTACTCGTTTTACTCGTTTTACTCGTTTTACTCGTTTTACTCGTTTTACTCGTTTTACTCGTTTTACTCGTTTTACTAGTTTTACTAGTTTTGCTCGTTTTACTCGTTTTACTCATTTTACTAGTTTTGCTCGTTTTACTCGTTTTGCTCGTTTTACTCGTTTTACTGGTTTTACTAGTTTTACTAGTTTTACTCGTTTTACTCGTTTTACTCGTTTTACTCGTTTTACTCGTTTTACTCGTTTTACTCGTTTTACTCGTTTTACTCGTTTTACTCGTTTTACTCGTTTTACTCGTTTTACTCGTTTTACTCGTTTTACTCGTTTTACTCGTTTTACTCGTTTTACTCGTTTTACTCGTTTTACTCGTTTTACTCGTTTTACTCGTTTTACTCGTTTTACTCGTTTTACTCGTTATACTCGTTTTACTAGTTTTACTCGTTTTACTAGTTTTACTAGTTTTGCTCGTTTTACTCGTTTTACTCGTTTTACTCGTTTTACTCGTTTTACTCGTTTTACTCGTTTTACTCGTTTTACTAGTTTTGCTCGTTTTACTCGTTTTGCTCGTTTTACTCGTTTTACTGGTTTTACTAGTTCTACTAGTTTTACTCGTTTTACTCGTTTTACTCGTTTTACTCGTTTTACTCGTTTTACTCGTTTTACTCGTTTTACTCGTTTTACTCGTTTTACTCGTTTTACTCGTTTTACTCGTTTTACTCGTTTTACTCGTTTTACTCGTTTTACTCGTTTTACTCGTTTTACTCTTTTTACTCGTTTTACTCGTTTTACTCGTTTTACTCGTTTTACTCGTTTTACTCGTTTTACTCGTTTTACTCGTTTTACTCGTTTTTACTAGTTTTGCTCGTTTTACTCGTTTTACTCGTTTTACTCGTTTTACTCGTTTTACTCGTTTTACTCGTTTTACTCGTTTTACTCGTTTTACTCGTTTTACTCGTTTTACTCGTTTTACTCGTTTTACTCGTTTTACTCGTTTTACTCGTTTTACTCGTTTTACTCGTTATACTCGTTTTACTAGTTTTACTCGTTTTACTCGTTTTACTCGTTTTACTCGTTTTACTCGTTTTACTCGTTTTACTCGTTTTACTCGTTTTACTCGTTTTACTCGTTTTACTCGATTTACTCGTTTTACTCGTTTTACTCGTTATACTCGTTTTACTCGTTTTACTCGCTTTACTCGCTTTACTCGTTTTACTCGTTTTACTCGTTTTACTCGTTTTACTCGTTTTACTCGTTTTACTCGTTTTACTCGATTTACTCGTTTTACTCGTTTTACTCGTTTTACTCGTTTTACTCGTTTTACTCGTTTTACTCGTTTTACTCGCTTTACTCGCTTTACTCGTTTTACTCGTTTTACTCGTTTTACTCGTTTTACTCGTTTTACTCGTTTTACTCGTTTTACTCGTTTTACTCGTTTTACTCGTTTTACTCGTTTTACTCGTTTTACTCGTTTTACTCGTTTTACTAGTTTTGCTCGTTTTACTCGTTTTACTCGTTTTACTCGTTTTACTCGTTTTACTCGTTTTACTCGTTTTACTCGTTTTACTCGTTTTACTCGTTTTACTCGTTTTACTCGTTTTACTCGTTTTACTCGTTTTACTCGTTTTACTCGTTTTACTCGTTTTACTAGTTTTACTAGTTTTGCTCGTTTTACTCGTTTTACTCGTTTTACTAGTTTTGCTCGTTTTACTCGTTTTACTCGTTTTACTCGTTTTACTCGTTTTACTAGTTTTACTAGTTTTGCTCGTTTTACTCGTTTTACTCGTTTTACTAGTTTTGCTCGTTTTACTCGTTTTGCTCGTTTTACTCGTTTTACTGGTTTTACTAGTTTTACTAGTTTTACTCGTTTTACTCGTTTTACTAGTTTTACTAGTTTTACTCGTTTTGCTCGTTTTACTCGTTTTACTCGTTTTACTCGTTTTGCTCGTTTTACTCGATTTACTCGTTTTACTCGTTTTACTCGTTTTACTCGTTTTACTCGTTTTACTCGTTTAACTAGTTTTACTCGTTTTACTCGTTTTACTCGTTTTACTCGTTTTACTCGTTTTACTCGTTTTACTCGTTTTACTCGTTTTACTCGTTTTACTCGTTTTACTCGTTTTACTCGTTATACTCGTTTTACTAGTTTTACTCGTTTTACTCGTTTTACTCGTTTTACTCGTTTTACTCGTTTTACTCATTTTACTCGTTTTACTCGTTTTACTCGTTTTACTCGTTTTACTCGTTTTACTCGATTTACTCGTTTTACTCGTTTTACTCGTTATACTCGTTTTACTCGTTTTACTCGCTTTACTCGCTTTACTCGTTTTACTCGTTTTACTCGTTTTACTCGTTTTACTCGTTTTACTCGTTTTACTCGTTTTACTCGATTTACTCGTTTTACTCGTTTTACTCGTTTTACTCGTTTTACTAGTTTTACTAGTTTTGCTCGTTTTACTCGTTTTACTCGTTTTACTAGTTTTGCTCGTTTTACTCGTTTTGCTCGTTTTACTCGTTTTACTGGTTTTACTAGTTTTACTAGTTTTACTCGTTTTACTCGTTTTACTAGTTTTACTAGTTTTACTCGTTTTACTCGTTTTACTCGTTTTACTCGTTTTACTCGTTTTGCTCGTTTTACTCGTTTTACTCGTTTTCCTCGTTTTACTCGGTTTACTCGTTTTACTCGTTTTACTCGTTTTACTCGTTTTACTCGTTTTACTCGTTTTACTCGTTTTACTCGTTTTACTCGTTTTACTCGTTTTACTCGTTTTACTCGTTTTACTCGTTTTACTCGTTTTACTCGTTTTACTCGTTTTACTCGATTTACTCGTTTAACTCGTTTTACTCGTTTTTACTAGTTTTGCTCGTTTTACTCGTTTTACTCGTTTTACTCGTTTTACTCGTTTTACTAGTTTTACTAGTTTTACTCGTTTTACTAGTTTTACTAGTTTTGCTCGTTTTACTCGTTTTACTCGTTTTACTCGTTTTACTCGTTTTACTCGTTTTACTCGTTTTACTAGTTTTGCTCGTTTTACTCGTTTTGCTCGTTTTACTCGTTTTACTCGTTTTACTCGATTTACTCGTTTTACTCGTTTTACTCGTTATACTCGTTTTACTCGTTTTACTCGCTTTACTCGCTTTACTCGTTTTACTCGTTTTACTCGTTTTACTCGTTTTACTCGTTTTACTCGTTTTACTCGTTTTACTCGATTTACTCGTTTTACTCGTTTTACTCGTTTTACTCGTTTTACTCGTTTTACTCGCTTTACTCGCTTTACTCGTTTTACTCGTTTTACTCGTTTTACTCGTTTTACTCGTTTTACTCGTTTTACTCGTTTTACTCGTTTTACTCGTTTTACTCGTTTTACTCGTTTTACTCGTTTTACTCGTTTTACTCGTTTTACTAGTTTTGCTCGTTTTACTCGTTTTACTCGTTTTACTCGTTTTACTCGTTTTACTCGTTTTACTCGTTTTACTCGTTTTACTCGTTTTACTCGTTTTACTCGTTTTACTCGTTTTACTCGTTTTACTCGTTTTACTCGTTTTACTAGTTTTACTAGTTTTGCTCGTTTTACTCGTTTTACTCGTTTTACTAGTTTTGCTCGTTTTACTCGTTTTGCTCGTTTTACTCGTTTTACTGGTTTTACTAGTTTTACTAGTTTTACTCGTTTTACTCGTTTTACTAGTTTTACTCGTTTTACTCGTTTTACTCGTTTTACTCGTTTTACTCGTTTTACTCGTTTTGCTCGTTTTACTCGTTTTACTCGTTTTCCTCGTTTTACTCGGTTTACTCGTTTTACTCGTTTTACTCGTTTTACTCGTTTTACTCGTTTTACTCGTTTTACTCGTTTTACTCGTTTTACTCGTTTTACTCGTTTTACTCGTTTTACTCGTTTTACTCGTTTTACTCGCTTTACTCGCTTTACTCGTTTTACTCGTTTTACTCGTTTTACTCGTTTTACTCGTTTTACTCGTTTTACTCGTTTTACTCGTTTTACTCGTTTAACTAGTTTTACTCGTTTTACTCGTTTTACTCGTTTTACTCGTTTTACTCGTTTTACTCGTTTTACTCGTTTTACTCGTTTTACTCGTTTTACTCGTTTTACTCGTTTTACTCGTTATACTCGTTTTACTAGTTTTACTCGTTTTACTCGTTTTACTCGTTTTACTCGTTTTACTCGTTTTACTCGTTTTACTCGTTTTACTCGTTTTACTCGATTTACTCGTTTTACTCGTTTTACTCGTTATACTCGTTTTACTCGTTTTACTCGCTTTACTCGCTTTACTCGTTTTACTCGTTTTACTCGTTTTACTCGTTTTACTCGTTTTACTCGTTTTACTCGTTTTACTCGATTTACTCGTTTTACTCGTTTTACTCGTTTTACTCGTTTTACTCGTTTTACTCGTTTTACTCGTTTTACTCGTTTTACTCGTTTTACTCGTTTTACTCGTTTTACTCGTTTTACTCGTTTTACTCGTTTTACTCGTTATACTCGTTTTACTAGTTTTACTCGTTTTACTCGTTTTACTCGTTTTACTCGTTTTACTCGTTTTACTCATTTTACTCGTTTTACTCGTTTTACTCGTTTTACTCGTTTTACTCGTTTTACTCGTTTTACTCGTTTTACTCGATTTACTCGTTTTACTCGTTTTACTCGTTATACTCGTTTTACTCGTTTTACTCGCTTTACTCGCTTTACTCGTTTTACTCGTTTTACTCGTTTTACTCGTTTTACTCGTTTTACTCGTTTTACTCGTTTTACTCGATTTACTCGTTTTACTCGTTTTACTCGTTTTACTCGTTTTACTAGTTTTACTAGTTTTGCTCGTTTTACTCGTTTTACTCGTTTTACTAGTTTTGCTCGTTTTACTCGTTTTGCTCGTTTTACTCGTTTTACTGGTTTTACTAGTTTTACTAGTTTTACTCGTTTTACTCGTTTTACTAGTTTTACTAGTTTTACTCGTTTTACTCGTTTTACTCGTTTTACTCGTTTTACTCGTTTTGCTCGTTTTACTCGTTTTACTCGTTTTCCTCGTTTTACTCGGTTTACTCGTTTTACTCGTTTTACTCGTTTTACTCGTTTTACTCGTTTTACTCGTTTTACTCGTTTTACTCGTTTTACTCGTTTTACTCGTTTTACTCGTTTTACTCGTTTTACTCGTTTTACTCGTTTTACTCGTTTTACTCGTTTTACTCGATTTACTCGTTTAACTCGTTTTACTTGTTTTTACTAGTTTTGCTCGTTTTACTCGTTTTACTCGTTTTACTCGTTTTACTCGTTTTACTAGTTTTACTAGTTTTACTCGTTTTACTAGTTTTACTAGTTTTGCTCGTTTTACTCGTTTTACTCGTTTTACTCGTTTTACTCGTTTTACTCGTTTTACTCGTTTTACTAGTTTTGCTCGTTTTACTCGTTTTGCTCGTTTTACTCGTTTTACTCGTTTTACTCGATTTACTCGTTTTACTCGTTTTACTCGTTATACTCGTTTTACTCGTTTTACTCGCTTTACTCGCTTTACTCGTTTTACTCGTTTTACTCGTTTTACTCGTTTTACTCGTTTTACTCGTTTTACTCGTTTTACTCGATTTACTCGTTTTACTCGTTTTACTCGTTTTACTCGTTTTACTCGTTTTACTCGCTTTACTCGCTTTACTCGTTTTACTCGTTTTACTCGTTTTACTCGTTTTACTCGTTTTACTCGTTTTACTCGTTTTACTCGTTTTACTCGTTTTACTCGTTTTACTCGTTTTACTCGTTTTACTCGTTTTACTCGTTTTACTAGTTTTGCTCGTTTTACTCGTTTTACTCGTTTTACTCGTTTTACTCGTTTTACTCGTTTTACTCGTTTTACTCGTTTTACTCGTTTTACTCGTTTTACTCGTTTTACTCGTTTTACTCGTTTTACTCGTTTTACTCGTTTTACTCGTTTTACTAGTTTTACTAGTTTTGCTCGTTTTACTCGTTTTACTCGTTTTACTAGTTTTGCTCGTTTTGCTCGTTTTGCTCGTTTTACTCGTTTTACTGGTTTTACTAGTTTTACTAGTTTTACTCGTTTTACTCGTTTTACTAGTTTTACTAGTTTTACTCGTTTTACTCGTTTTACTCGTTTTACTCGTTTTACTCGTTTTGCTCGTTTTACTCGTTTTACTCGTTTTCCTCGTTTTACTCGGTTTACTCGTTTTACTCGTTTTACTCGTTTTACTCGTTTTACTCGTTTTACTCGTTTTACTCGTTTTACTCGTTTTACTCGTTTTACTCGCTTTACTCGCTTTACTCGTTTTACTCGTTTTACTCGTTTTACTCGTTTTACTCGTTTTACTCGATTTACTCGTTTTACTCGTTTTACTCGTTTTTTACTCGTTTTACTCGTTTTACTCGTTTAACTAGTTTTACTCGTTTTACTCGTTTTACTCGTTTTACTCGTTTTACTCGTTTTACTCGTTTTACTCGTTTTACTCGTTTTACTCGTTTTACTCGTTTTACTCGTTATACTCGTTTTACTAGTTTTACTCGTTTTACTCGTTTTACTCGTTTTACTCGTTTTACTCGTTTTACTCGTTTTACTCGTTTTACTCGTTTTACTCGATTTACTCGTTTTACTCGTTTTACTCGTTATACTCGTTTTACTCGTTTTACTCGCTTTACTCGCTTTACTCGTTTTACTCGTTTTACTCGTTTTACTCGTTTTACTCGTTTTACTCGTTTTACTCGTTTTACTCGATTTACTCGTTTTACTCGTTTTACTCGTTTTACTCGTTTTACTCGTTTTACTCGTTTTACTCGTTTTACTCGCTTTACTCGCTTTACTCGTTTTACTCGTTTTACTCGTTTTACTCGTTTTACTCGTTTTACTCGTTTTACTCGTTTTACTCGTTTTACTCGTTTTACTCGTTTTACTCGTTTTACTCGTTTTACTCGTTTTACTAGTTTTGCTCGTTTTACTCGTTTTACTCGTTTTACTCGTTTTACTCGTTTTACTCGTTTTACTCGTTTTACTCGTTTTACTCGTTTTACTCGTTTTACTCGTTTTACTCGTTTTACTCGTTTTACTCGTTTTACTAGTTTTACTAGTTTTGCTCGTTTTACTCGTTTTACTCGTTTTACTAGTTTTGCTCGTTTTACTCGTTTTACTCGTTTTACTCGTTTTACTCGTTTTACTAGTTTTACTAGTTTTGCTCGTTTTACTCGTTTTACTAGTTTTACTAGTTTTGCTCGTTTTACTCGTTTTACTCGTTTTACTAGTTTTGCTCGTTTTACTCGTTTTGCTCGTTTTACTAGTTTTACTAGTTTTGCTCGTTTTACTCGTTTTACTCGTTTTACTCGTTTTACTCGTTTTACTCGTTTTACTCGTTTTACTCGTTTTACTAGTTTTGCTCGTTTTACTCGTTTTGCTCGTTTTACTCGTTTTACTGGTTTTACTAGTTCTACTAGTTTTACTCGTTTTACTCGTTTTACTCGTTTTACTCGTTTTACTCGTTTTACTCGTTTTACTCGTTTTACTCGTTTTACTCGTTTTACTCGTTTTACTCGTTTTACTCGTTTTACTCGTTATACTCGTTTTACTCGTTTTACTCGTTTTACTCGTTTTACTCGTTTTACTCGTTTTACTCATTTTACTCTTTTTACTCGTTTTACTCGTTTTACTCGTTTTACTCGTTTTACTCGTTTTACTCGTTTTACTCGTTTTACTCGTTTTACTCGTTTTACTCGTTTTTACTAGTTTTGCTCGTTTTACTCGTTTTACTCGTTTTACTCGTTTTACTCGTTTTACTCGTTTTACTCGTTTTACTCGTTTTACTCGTTTTACTCGTTTTACTCGTTTTTACTAGTTTTTGCTCGTTTTACTCGTTTCACTCGTTTTACTCGTTTTACCTCGTTTTACTCGTTTTACTCGTTTTACTCGTTTTACTCGTTTTACTCGTTTTACTCGCTTTACTCGCTTTACTCGTTTTACTCGTTTTACTCGTTTTACTCGTTTTACTCGTTTTACTCGATTTACTCGTTTTACTCGTTTTACTCGTTTTACTCGTTTTACTCGTTTAACTAGTTTTACTCGTTTTACTCGTTTTACTCGTTTTAATCGTTTTACTCGTTTTACTCGTTTTACTCGTTTTACTCGTTTTACTCGTTTTACTCGATTTACTCGTTTTACTCGATTTACTCGTTTTACTCGTTTTACTCGTTTTACTCGTTTTACTCGTTTTACTCGTTTTACTCGTTTTACTCGTTTTACTCGTTTTACTCGTTTTACTCGTTTTACGCGGTTTACTCGTTTTACTCGTATTACTCGTTTCACTCGTTTCACTCGTTTCACTCGTTTCACTCGTTTCACTCGTTTCACTCGTTTCACTCGTTTCACTCGTTTTACTCGTTTTACTCGTTTTACTCGTTTTACTCGTTTTACTCGTTTTACTCGTTTTACTCGTTTTACTCGTTTTACTCGTTTTACTCGTTTTACTCGTTTCACTCGTTTTACTGGTTTTACTAATTTTACTCGTTTTACTCGTTTTACTCGTTTTACTCGTTTTACTCGTTTTACTCGTTTTACTCGATTTACTCGTTTTACTCGTTTTACTCGTTTTACTCGTTTGACTCGTTTTACTCGTTATACTCGTTTTACTCGTTTTACTCGTTTTACTCGTTATACTCGTTTTACTCGTTTTACTCGTTTTAATCGCTTTACTCGTTTTACTCGATTTACTCGTTTTACTCGTTTTACTCGTTTTACTCGTTTTACTCGTTTTACTCGTTTTACTCGTTTTACTCGTTTTACTCGTTTTACTCGTTTTACTCGTTTTACTCGTTTTACTCGTTTTACTCGTTTAACTCGTTTCACTCGTTTCACTCGTTTTACTCGTTTTACTCGTTTCACTCGTTTTACTCGTTTCACTCGTTTTACTCGTTTCACTCGTTTTACTCGTTTCACTCGTTTTACTCGTTTCACTCGTTTTACTCGTTTCACTCGTTTTACTCGTTTCACTCGTTTTACTCGTTTTACTCGTTTCACTCGTTTCACTCGTTTCACTCGTTTCACTCGTTTTACTCGTTTTACTCGTTTTACTCGTTTTACTCGTTTTACTCGTTTTACTCGTTTTACTCGTTTTACTCGTTTCACTCGTTTTACTGGTTTTACTCGTTTTACTCGTTTTACTCGATTTACTCGTTTTACTCGTTTTACTCGTTTTACTCGTTTTACTCGTTTTACTCGTTTTACTCGTTTCACTCGTTTCACTCGTTTCACTCGTTTTAGTCGTTTTATTCGTTTTACTCGTTTTACTCGTTTTACTCGTTTTAATCGCTTTACTCGCTTTACTCGCTTTACTCCTTTTACTCGTTTTACTCGTTTTACTCGTTTTACTCGTTTTACTCGTTTTACTCGTTTTACTCGTTTTACTCGTTTTACTCGTTTTACTCGTTTTACTCGTTTTACTCGTTTTACTCGTTTTACTCGTATTACTCGTTTTACTCGTTTTACTCGTTTTATTCGTTTCACTCATATTACTCATATTACTCGTTTTACGCGGTTTACTCGTTTTACTCGTATTACTCGTTTTACTCGTTTCACTCGTTTTACTCGTTTTACTCGTTTTACTCGTTTTACTCGTTTTACTCGTTTTACTCGTTTTACTCGTTTCACTCGTTTTACTCGTTTCACTCGTTTCACTCGTTTCACTCGTTTCACTCGTTTCACTCGTTTCACTCGTTTCACTCGTTTCACTCGTTTTACTCGTTTCACTCGTTTTACTCGTTTCACTCGTTTTACTCGTTTCACTCGTTTCACTCGTTTTACTCGTTTTACTCGCTTTACTCGTTTTAATCGCTTTACTCGTTTTACTCGTTTTACTCGTTTTACTCGTTTTACTCGTTTTACTCGATTTACTCGTTTTACTCGATTTACTCGTTTTACTCGTTTTACTCGTTTTACTCGTTTTACCGTTTTACTCGTTTTACTCGTTTTACTCGTTTTACTCGTTTTACTAGTTTTACTAGTTTTGCTCGTTTTACTCGTTTTACTCGTTTTACTAGTTTTGCTCGTTTTACTCGTTTTGCTCGTTTTACTCGTTTTACTGGTTTTACTAGTTTTACTAGTTTTACTCGTTTTACTCGTTTTACTAGTTTTACTAGTTTTACTCGTTTTACTCGTTTTACTCGTTTTACTCGTTTTACTCGTTTTGCTCGTTTTACTCGTTTTACTCGTTTTCCTCGTTTTACTCGGTTTACTCGTTTTACTCGTTTTACTCGTTTTACTCGTTTTACTCGTTTTACTCGTTTTACTCGTTTTACTCGTTTTACTCGTTTTACTCGTTTTACTCGCTTTACTCGCTTTACTCGTTTTACTCGTTTTACTCGTTTTACTCGTTTTACTCGTTTTACTCGATTTACTCGTTTTACTCGTTTTACTCGTTTTACTCGTTTTACTCGTTTAACTAGTTTTACTCGTTTTACTCGTTTTACTCGTTTTACTCGTTTTACTCGTTTTACTCGTTTTACTCGTTTTACTCGTTTTACTCGTTTTACTCGTTTTACTCGTTTTACTCGTTTTACTCGTTTTACTCGTTATACTCGTTTTACTAGTTTTACTCGTTTTACTCGTTTTACTCGTTTTACTCGTTTTACTCGTTTTACTCGTTTTACTCGTTTTACTCGTTTTACTCGTTTTACTCGATTTACTCGTTTTACTCGTTTTACTCGTTATACTCGTTTTACTCGTTTTACTCGCTTTACTCGCTTTACTCGTTTTACTCGTTTTACTCGTTTTACTCGTTTTACTCGTTTTACTCGTTTTACTCGTTTTACTCGATTTACTCGTTTTA
The DNA here is from genome assembly GCF_050908995.1 of Andrena cerasifolii. NCBI lineage: Eukaryota > Metazoa > Arthropoda > Insecta > Hymenoptera > Andrenidae > Andrena > Andrena cerasifolii. The sequence continues at coordinate 21,525 of NW_027485858.1, forward strand.
CTCGTTTTACTCGTTTTACTCGTTTTACTCGTTTTACTCGTTTTACTCGTTTTACTCGCTTTACTCGCTTTACTCGTTTTACTCGTTTTACTCGTTTTACTCGTTTTACTCGTTTTACTCGTTTTACTCGTTTTACTCGTTTTACTCGTTTTACTCGTTTTACTCGTTTTACTCGTTTTACTCGTTTTACTCGTTTTACTAGTTTTGCTCGTTTTACTCGTTTTACTCGTTTTACTCGTTTTACTCGTTTTACTCGTTTTACTCGTTTTACTCGTTTTACTCGTTTTACTCGTTTTACTCGTTTTACTCGTTTTACTCGTTTTACTCGTTTTACTCGTTTTACTCGTTTTACTCGTTTTACTCGTTTTACTAGTTTTACTAGTTTTGCTCGTTTTACTCGTTTTACTCGTTTTACTAGTTTTGCTCGTTTTACTCGTTTTACTCGTTTTACTCGTTTTACTCGTTTTACTAGTTTTACTAGTTTTGCTCGTTTTACTCGTTTTACTCGTTTTACTAGTTTTGCTCGTTTTACTCGTTTTGCTCGTTTTACTCGTTTTACTGGTTTTACTAGTTTTACTAGTTTTACTCGTTTTACTCGTTTTACTAGTTTTACTAGTTTTACTCGTTTTGCTCGTTTTACTCGTTTTACTCGTTTTACTCGTTTTGCTCGTTTTACTCGTTTTACTCGTTTTCCTCGTTTTACTCGGTTTACTCGTTTTACTCGTTTTACTCGTTTTACTCGTTTTACTCGTTTTACTCGTTTTACTCGTTTTACTCGTTTTACTCGTTTTACTAGTTTTGCTCGTTTTACTCGTTTTACTCGTTTTACTCGTTTTACTCGTTTTACTCGTTTTACTCGTTTTACTCGTTTTACTCGTTTTACTCGTTTTACTCGTTTTACTCGTTTTACTCGTTTTACTCGTTTTACTCGTTTTACTCGTTTTACTCGTTTTACTCGTTTTACTCGTTTTACTAGTTTTACTAGTTTTGCTCGTTTTACTCGTTTTACTCATTTTACTAGTTTTGCTCGTTTTACTCGTTTTGCTCGTTTTACTCGTTTTACTGGTTTTACTAGTTTTACTAGTTTTACTCGTTTTACTCGTTTTACTAGTTTTACTAGTTTTACTCGTTTTACTCGTTTTACTCGTTTTACTCGTTTTACTCGTTTTGCTCGTTTTACTCGTTTTACTCGTTTTCCTCGTTTTACTCGGTTTACTCGTTTTACTCGTTTTACTCGTTTTACTCGTTTTACTCGTTTTACTCGTTTTACTCGTTTTACTCGTTTTACTCGTTTTACTCGTTTTACTCGTTTTACTCGTTTTACTCGTTTTACTCGTTTTACTCGTTTTACTCGATTTACTCGTTTTACTAGTTTTACTAGTTTTACTCGTTTTACTCGTTTTACTCGTTTTACTCGTTTTACTCGTTTTGCTCGTTTTACTCGTTTTACTCGTTTTCCTCGTTTTACTCGGTTTACTCGTTTTACTCGTTTTGCTCGTTTTACTCGTTTTACTCGTTTTACTCGTTTTACTCGTTTTACTCGTTTTACTCGTTTTACTAGTTTTGCTCGTTTTACTCGTTTTGCTCGTTTTACTCGTTTTACTGGTTTTACTAGTTTTACTCGTTTTACTCGTTTTACTCGTTTTACTCGTTTTACTCGTTTTACTCGTTTTACTCGTTTTACTCGTTTTACTCGTTTTACTCGTTTTACTCGTTTTTACTAGTTTTGCTCGTTTTACTCGTTTCACTCGTTTTACTCGTTTTACTCGTTTTACTCGTTTTACTCGTTTTACTCGTTTTACTCGTTTTACTCGTTTTACTCGTTTTACTCGTTTTACTAGTTTTACTAGTTTTGCTCGTTTTACTCGTTTTACTCGTTTTACTCGTTTTACTCGTTTTACTCGTTTTACTCGTTTTACTAGTTTTGCTCGTTTTACTCGTTTTGCTCGTTTTACTCGTTTTACTCGTTTTACTCGATTTACTCGTTTTACTCGTTTTACTCGTTATACTCGTTTTACTCGTTTTACTCGCTTTACTCGCTTTACTCGTTTTACTCGTTTTACTCGTTTTACTCGTTTTACTCGTTTTACTCGTTTTACTCGTTTTACTCGATTTACTCGTTTTACTCGTTTTACTCGTTTTACTCGTTTTACTCGTTTTACTCGCTTTACTCGCTTTACTCGTTTTACTCGTTTTACTCGTTTTACTCGTTTTACTCGTTTTACTCGTTTTACTCGTTTTACTCGTTTTACTCGTTTTACTCGTTTTACTCGTTTTACTCGTTTTACTCGTTTTACTCGTTTTACTCGTTTTACTCGTTTTACTAGTTTTGCTCGTTTTACTCGTTTTACTCGTTTTACTCGTTTTACTCGTTTTACTCGTTTTACTCGTTTTACTCGTTTTACTCGTTTTACTCGTTTTACTCGTTTTACTCGTTTTACTCGTTTTACTCGTTTTACTCGTTTTACTCGTTTTACTCGTTTTACTAGTTTTACTAGTTTTGCTCGTTTTACTCGTTTTACTCGTTTTACTAGTTTTGCTCGTTTTACTCGTTTTGCTCGTTTTACTCGTTTTACTGGTTTTACTAGTTTTACTAGTTTTACTCGTTTTACTCGTTTTACTAGTTTTACTAGTTTTACTCGTTTTACTCGTTTTACTCGTTTTACTCGTTTTACTCGTTTTACTCGTTTTGCTCGTTTTACTCGTTTTACTCGTTTTCCTCGTTTTACTCGGTTTACTCGTTTTACTCGTTTTACTCGTTTTACTCGTTTTACTCGTTTTACTCGTTTTACTCGTTTTACTCGTTTTACTCGTTTTACTCGTTTTACTCGCTTTACTCGCTTTACTCGTTTTACTCGTTTTACTCGTTTTACTCGTTTTACTCGTTTTACTCGTTTTACTCGATTTACTCGTTTTACTCGTTTTACTCGTTTTACTCGTTTTACTCGTTTAACTAGTTTTACTCGTTTTACTCGTTTTACTCGTTTTACTCGTTTTACTCGTTTTACTCGTTTTACTCGTTTTACTCGTTTTACTCGTTTTACTCGTTTTACTCGTTATACTCGTTTTACTAGTTTTACTCGTTTTACTCGTTTTACTCGTTTTACTCGTTTTACTCGTTTTACTCGTTTTACTCGTTTTACTCGTTTTACTCGATTTACTCGTTTTACTCGTTTTACTCGTTATACTCGTTTTACTCGTTTTACTCGCTTTACTCGCTTTACTCGTTTTACTCGTTTTACTCGTTTTACTCGTTTTACTCGTTTTACTCGTTTTACTCGTTTTACTCGATTTACTCGTTTTACTCGTTTTACTCGTTTTACTCGTTTTACTCGTTTTACTCGTTTTACTCGTTTTACTCGCTTTACTCGCTTTACTCGTTTTACTCGTTTTACTCGTTTTACTCGTTTTACTCGTTTTACTCGTTTTACTCGTTTTACTCGTTTTACTCGTTTTACTCGTTTTACTCGTTTTACTCGTTTTACTCGTTTTACTAGTTTTGCTCGTTTTACTCGTTTTACTCGTTTTACTCGTTTTACTCGTTTTACTCGTTTTACTCGTTTTACTCGTTTTACTCGTTTTACTCGTTTTACTCGTTTTACTCGTTTTACTCGTTTTACTCGTTTTACTCGTTTTACTAGTTTTACTAGTTTTGCTCGTTTTACTCGTTTTACTCGTTTTACTAGTTTTGCTCGTTTTACTCGTTTTACTCGTTTTACTCGTTTTACTCGTTTTACTAGTTTTACTAGTTTTGCTCGTTTTACTCGTTTTACTAGTTTTACTAGTTTTGCTCGTTTTACTCGTTTTACTCGTTTTACTAGTTTTGCTCGTTTTACTCGTTTTGCTCGTTTTACTAGTTTTACTAGTTTTGCTCGTTTTACTCGTTTTACTCGTTTTACTCGTTTTACTCGTTTTACTCGTTTTACTCGTTTTACTCGTTTTACTAGTTTTGCTCGTTTTACTCGTTTTGCTCGTTTTACTCGTTTTACTGGTTTTACTAGTTCTACTAGTTTTACTCGTTTTACTCGTTTTACTCGTTTTACTCGTTTTACTCGTTTTACTCGTTTTACTCGTTTTACTCGTTTTACTCGTTTTACTCGTTTTACTCGTTTTACTCGTTTTACTCGTTTTACTCGTTTTACTCGTTTTACTCGTTTTACTCGTTTTACTCGTTTTACTCGTTTTACTCTTTTTACTCGTTTTACTCGTTTTACTCGTTTTACTCGTTTTACTCGTTTTACTCGTTTTACTCGTTTTACTCGTTTTACTCGTTTTACTCGTTTTTACTAGTTTTGCTCGTTTTACTCGTTTTACTCGTTTTACTCGTTTTACTCGTTTTACTCGTTTTACTCGTTTTACTCGTTTTACTCGTTTTACTCGTTTTACTCGTTTTACTCGTTTTACTCGTTTTACTCGTTTTACTCGTTTTTACTAGTTTTGCTCGTTTTACTCGTTTCACTCGTTTTACTCGTTTTACTCGTTTTACTCGTTTTACTCGTTTTACTCGTTTTACTCGTTTTACTCGTTTTACTCGCTTTACTCGCTTTACTCGTTTTACTCGTTTTACTCGTTTTACTCGTTTTACTCGTTTTACTCGATTTACTCGTTTTACTCGTTTTACTCGTTTTACTCGTTTTACTCGTTTAACTAGTTTTACTCGTTTTACTCGTTTTACTCGTTTTACTCGTTTTACTCGTTTTACTCGTTTTACTCGTTTTACTCGTTTTACTCGTTTTACTCGTTTTACTCGTTTTACTCGTTTTACTCGTTTTACTCGTTATACTCGTTTTACTAGTTTTACTCGTTTTACTCGTTTTACTCGTTTTACACGTTTTACTCGTTTTACTCGTTTTCCTCGTTTTACTCGTTTTCCTCGTTTTACTCGGTTTACTCGTTTTACTCGTTTTACTCGTTTTACTCGTTTTACTCGTTTTACTCGCTTTACTCGCTTTACTCGTTTTACTCGTTTTACTCGTTTTACTCGTTTTACTCGTTTTACTCGATTTACTCGTTTTACTCGTTTTACTCGTTTTACTCGTTTTACTCGTTTAACTAGTTTTACTCGTTTTGCTCGTTTTACTCGTTTTACTCGTTTTACTCGTTTTACTCGTTTTACTCGTTTTACTCGTTTTACTCGTTTTACTCGTTTTACTCGTTTTACTCGTTTTACTCGTTTTACTCGTTATACTCGTTTTACTAGTTTTACTCGTTTTACTCGTTTTACTCGTTTTACTCGTTTTACTCGTTTTACTCATTTTACTCGTTTTACTCGTTTTACTCGTTTTACTCGTTTTACTCGTTTTACTCGATTTACTCGTTTTACTCGTTTTACTCGTTTTACTCGTTTTACTCGTTTTACTCGTTTTACTCGATTTACTCGTTTTACTCGTTTTACTCGTTTTACTCGTTTTACTAGTTTTACTAGTTTTGCTCGTTTTACTCGTTTTACTCGTTTTACTAGTTTTGCTCGTTTTACTCGTTTTGCTCGTTTTACTCGTTTTACTGGTTTTACTAGTTTTACTAGTTTTACTCGTTTTACTCGTTTTACTAGTTTTACTAGTTTTACTCGTTTTACTCGTTTTACTCGTTTTACTCGTTTTACTCGTTTTGCTCGTTTTGCTCGTTTTACTCGTTTTCCTCGTTTTACTCGGTTTACTCGTTTTACTCGTTTTACTCGTTTTACTCGTTTTACTCGTTTTACTCGTTTTACTCGTTTTACTCGTTTTACTCGTTTTACTCGTTTTACTCGTTTTACTCGTTTTACTCGTTTTACTCGATTTACTCGTTTAACTCGTTTTACTCGTTTTTACTAGTTTTGCTCGTTTTACTCGTTTTACTCGTTTTACTCGTTTTACTCGTTTTACTAGTTTTACTAGTTTTACTCGTTTTACTAGTTTTACTAGTTTTGCTCGTTTTACTCGTTTTACTCGTTTTACTCGTTTTACTCGTTTTACTCGTTTTACTCGTTTTACTAGTTTTGCTCGTTTTACTCGTTTTGCTCGTTTTACTCGTTTTACTCGTTTTACTCGATTTTACTCGTTTTACTCGTTTTACTCGTTATACTCGTTTTACTCGTTTTACTCGCTTTACTCGCTTTACTCGTTTTACTCGCTTTACTCGTTTTACTCGTTTTACTCGTTTTACTCGTTTTACTCGTTTTACTCGATTTACTCGTTTTACTCGTTTTACTCGTTTTACTCGTTTTACTCGTTTTACTCGCTTTACTCGCTTTACTCGCTTTACTCGTTTTACTCGTTTTACTCGTTTTACTCGTTTTACTCGTTTTACTCGTTTTACTCGTTTTACTCGTTTTATCGTTTTACTCGTTTTACTCGTTTTACTCGTTTTACTCGTTTTACTCGTTTTACTCGTTTTACTCGTTTTACTCGTTTACTCGTTTTACTCGTTTTACTCGTTTTCTCGTTTTACTCGTTTTACTCGTTTTACTCGTTTTATTTTACTCGTTTTACTCGTTTTATACTCGTTTTACTCGTTTTACTCGTTTTACTCGTTTTACTCGTTTTACTCGTTTTACTAGTTTTACTAGTTTTGCTCGTTTTACTCGTTTTACTCGTTTTACTAGTTTTGCTCGTTTTACTCGTTTTGCTCGTTTTACTCGTTTTACTGGTTTTACTAGTTTTACTAGTTTTACTCGTTTTACTCGTTTTACTAGTTTTACTAGTTTTACTCGTTTTACTCGTTTTACTCGTTTTACTCGTTTTACTCGTTTTGCTCGTTTTACTCGTTTTACTCGTTTTCCTCGTTTTTACTCGGTTTACTCGTTTTACTCGTTTTACTCGTTTTACTCGTTTTACTCGTTTTACTCGTTTTACTCGTTTTACTCGTTTTACTCGTTTTACTCTCGTTTTACTCGTTTTACTCGTTTTACTCGTTTTACTCGTTTTACTCGCTTTACTCGCTTTACTCGTTTTACTCGTTTTACTCGTTTTACTCGTTTTACTCGTTTTACTCGATTTACTCGTTTTACTCGTTTTACTCGTTTTACTCGTTTTACTCGTTTAACTAGTTTTACTCGTTTTACTCGTTTTACTCGTTTTACTCGTTTTACTCGTTTTACTCGTTTTACTCGTTTTACTCGTTTTACTCGTTTTACTCGTTTTACTCGTTTTACTCGTTATACTCGTTTTACTAGTTTTACTCGTTTTACTCGTTTTACTCGTTTTACTCGTTTTACTCGTTTTACTCGTTTTACTCGTTTTACTCGTTTTACTCGTTTTACTCGATTTACTCGTTTTACTCGTTTTACTCGTTATACTCGTTTTACTCGTTTTACTCGCTTTACTCGCTTTACTCGTTTTACTCGTTTTACTCGTTTTACTCGTTTTACTCGTTTTACTCGTTTTACTCGTTTTACTCGTTTACTCGTTTTACTCGTTTTACTCGTTTTACTCGTTTTACTCGTTTTACTCGTTTTACTCGTTTTACTCGCTTTACTCGTTTTACTCGTTTTACTCGTTTTACTCGTTTTACTCGTTTTACTCGTTTTACTCGTTTTACTCGTTTTACTCGTTTTACTCGTTTTACTCGTTTTACTCGTTTTACTCGTTTTACTCGTTTTACTCGTTTTACTAGTTTTGCTCGTTTTACTCGTTTTACTCGTTTTACTCGTTTTACTCGTTTTACTCGTTTTACTCGTTTTACTCGTTTTACTCGTTTTACTCGTTTTACTCGTTTTACTCGTTTTACTCGTTTTACTCGTTTTACTCGTTTTACTCGTTTACTAGTTTTACTAGTTTTGCTCGTTTTACTCGTTTTACTCGTTTTACTAGTTTTACTCGTTTTACTCGTTTTACTCGTTTTACTCGTTTTACTCGTTTTACTAGTTTTACTCGTTTTGCTCGTTTTACTCGTTTTACTCGTTTTACTCGTTTTGCTCGTTTTACTCGTTTTACTCGTTTTACTCGTTTTACTCGTTTTACTCGTTTTACTAGTTTTACTCGTTTTACTCGTTTTACTCGTTTTACTCGTTTTACTCGTTTTACTCGTTTTACTCGTTTTACTCGTTTTACTCGTTTTACTCGTTTTACTCGTTTTACTCGTTTTACTCGTTTTACTCGTTTTACTCGTTTTACTCGTTTTACTCGTTTTACTCGTTTTACTCGTTTTACTCGTTTTACTCGTTTTACCGTTTTACTCGTTTTACTAGTTTTACTATTTTTACTCGTTTCTTACTCGTTTTACTAGTTTTACTCGTTTTTGCCTCGTTTACTCGTTTTACTCGTTTTACTAGTTTTACTCGTTTTACTCGTT